>NC_091459.1:32307425-32484925 GCF_027789765.1 Dendropsophus ebraccatus
AAAAATGTATTTTTCAGCTAATAAACCCAATTACAAAGTTTCTTAAAATCGCCTGTTCTGCAAAAATATTTAAACGACAGTGACACTTTAACAATGCACTGTTGCTGCGTGTTGCACAAACACATCATTAACGCAAAATAAAAGCCATGCGTGAACACAACCTAAAATTTTCAGCCAATTAAAGTCCGAGCAGACCTCTTTTTTCACAAGGTCAGGAAGGATAAAACAAACAACATGAGGTGGGACACCGCTATGGCCACTGACTGGCTAAACAGACCTGACATCAGAACCCGGGTCTGCTCAGCCAATCAGTGGCTCGGGTAGGACACCACTATGGGCAGTGGGCACTTGCACCTGCAGGCCTCAAATATAGAAGGTGAAATGCAGCGGGATTAGTCCTGGTAATGACGGTTTCTTTCCATAATACCCTTATAATCCTATTAGAAAATGTGGCAAATTAAAACCAACTCTTATACCTTTAAGACTTGAAAGCAGCTTTGTATAAAGGCCTCTACGTCGTTCACATGTTCTACAACTTCTGAGGCCACAACTGCATCAAAACTTTCCACGTTGTCTTCCACAATCTCCTCTAGTGAACAAGTTTTGTACTGGATCCGTTTGTCTAGAACAGGATGAAATGATTTGTGCAGTTCTCCAGTCCTAATGTTGTCTTCTAAGGGATCTATCCCCGTTACAGTGGCACCAAGTCTGCCCAGCGGCTACAGCAGAAATTGGAAGGAGAAAAAGATTTAGGTAAAATAACTGCAAAAGATGACTCATAAAGCCTCAGTAATTATACATGTTTCAGGCTGCTGTCACACTCTGTATTTTAGGACTTCAAGGGGTATTCCATTCAAACATAACTTTTGACCTCAGTTTAATCCTCCCAGCGTTACAAACAAGCTACAAAGCTGCAGATAGGGACTTGTTTACATCAGCCATCTTGGAAGGGAGGTGGGAGGAAGGGGAGATTGAGAGAAAAGCTCACACACAGATTTTTGTGTTTCCAGCAGAAAGCAGCAGCTCAGAACTGGGGGAAGGAGACTGAAGAGATAATAAGTAGGAAGGATTTGTTAGTCTCATCATGGGCAGCAACAAAAAAATGCAACTGGTTCCACAAAGTTATACAGATTTGTAAATTACTTATATTTTAAAATCTGAAGAGCAGGAAGGCTTATCAGCTGCTGTATGTCCTGCAGCCTTTCCAGTCTGACACAGTGCTCTTTGCTGCTAAGAATTAATTTACAAATCTGTGTAACTTTCTGTTTCCGGGTTGATTTGAAAACCATTTTTTTCTCTGGAGTACCCCTTTAAGAAGATTGGTAATTATTCATACAATTTCAGGAGGATAACAGAGCAACGGCATCAGACTCTTAAAGGAGAAGTCCAGCGAAAAATTTTTATTAAAGTATTGCATTGGCCCCCAAAAGTTATACAAATCCCCGATATACACTTATTATGGGAAATGCTTATAAAGTGCTTTTTTCCCTGCACATACTACTGCATCAAGGCTTCACTTCCTGGATAACATGGTGATGTCAGGACCCGACTCCCAGAACTGTGTGGGCTGTGGCTGCTGGAGAGGATGATGGCAGGGGACACTGAGCATCCTTCTGCCATCATCCTCTCCAGCAGCCACAGCCCGCACAGCTCTGGGAGTCGGGTCGTGACATCACCATTTTATCCAGGAAGTGAAGCCTTGATGCAGTAGTAAGCGCAGGGAAAATAGCACTTTATAAGCATTTCCCCTAATAAGTGTATATTGATGATTTGTATAACTTTTGGGGGCCAATGCAATACTTTGATAAAAATATTCGCCGACTTCCCCTTTAAGTGAAGGAGCTTAAAGAATTTTACGAGGAATAATAGTAGTTGCTAAAAACAGAAAAAGGTAGGTACGTTTCTACGAAACGTTTTTACTAATAAGGGATTACCTCAGACAACAGTCCTCCACCGCAGCCAACATCAAGTAGCTTGAAGCCAGACAGTGGGCTCCCAACATCATGATTATGGTTCTTGCTCATCAAAATGTCTCTACAGGAAAAACAGGTGAGAAAGAATTCCATGTAATGTTTACCTTCAGGATTCAGTCAAGCTCATCCTTCTAAAATGTCTACACACATTAACCCCTTAAGGACCGAGCAGATTTCGAGTTTTGCACTGAATTTTTGCATAAAGTAAACTGCAAAACCAGGAAAAAATGCAATGTGTGGTAAAAAAATTTTTAAAAAACGCATTGTTTTTATTTGGAGGGCATTTGTTTTAATGCCACCCGCCCTTGGGTAAAACTGACTTGTTTTATATGTTCCTCAAGTCGTTACGATTACAACGATATGTAACATGTATGACTTTTCTTTTATCTGATGGCATGTAAAAAATTCAAACCATTGTTAACAAATATATGTTCCTTAAAATCGCTCCATTCCCAGGCTTATAGCGCTTTTATCCTTGGGTCTATGGGGCTGTGTCAGGTGTCATTTTTTGTGCCATGATGTTTACTTTCTATCGGTACCTTGATTGCGCATATACAACTTTTTGATCGTTTTTTTATTACAATTTTTCTGGATTTGATGCGACCACAAATGCGCAATTTTGCACTTTGGAATATTTTTGCGCTTACGCCATTTACCGCGCGAGATCAGGAATGTGATTAATTAATATTTTGGGCGATTACGCACGCGGGGATACCAAACATGTTTATTTATTTCTTTGTTTATTTTTATTTATAACATGGGAAAAGGGGGGTGATTTAAACTTGTATTAGGGGAGGGGGCTTTTTATTAATAATGACACTATTTTTTTTTTTTTTTTTACACTTATACTAGAAGCCCCCCTGGGTGACCCGCAGCCCCAGGCCACACGCCACACCCGGGACCGCGGCGGTTCAGAGCGGGGTCGCCGTGCGGCCCCCGCTCTCATAACTCCCCGAGGCGGCCACAGGACGTAAATATACATCCGCGGTCGTTAAGGGGTTAATATCAGTGGTTACCATGAAAAAATATTGGGAATAGTGTCAAGCGGATTTAAGGAAACTGTCCCAGACATTTTCCTTAAATCCACTCAACACTAGTTGGGAACTGTTGGCAATCTAATAAGCATGGAGGCGTAGATGGCTGTGCTCCATTAATGGTGAAAGGAAGATCAGCAATTCAGCATGCGGACCTTCATGTCCAACCTTACTTGTGCAGGGGATAAGACACTGGCAGAGGCATCTTGGTGACACTGGGGGGGTCAGGACAATGGAGACCAAACTATGGCATTTATTAAAGAATGGCTTATCTGAGATACTTATTTCCACCCTGTTTAAGTGTCTTATTACATGAGACGATTATCGTGCGGGAAATCGTTATATTGTTTGAATTCAAACAATAATCATTCTGTTTAATTGCAGGCAACGATCAAAAAAAAAAATCGGTCGTATGTCGTTGATTTAGATCTGAACCTAAAATTATCGTTAATCGTTCGCTGTAATTCCACATTTGTTCACTAATCGTTCAGTGTAATTGCACATTGTTCATTGTTATTCTGGGATCAGATGGAGTAAACGATTATAGTAACGATCACAATATCATAGTAACGATCGCTATAACGATTGTAACTAACGACTATCGTTCTGTGTAATATGGTGAACGATTTCAGGTTAACAATAAACAATCTCGTTTACTATCGTTTAACATTAGTCGATAAAAATCGCTCCGCGTAATAGGACCCTAACAGTAGGAATCATCAGTATCTTCTGGTTACAGGAATTCCTAGCACAAATGTCAGGGGGGCTGTGGTCAGGAGATCCCTGACCTAGGTAATCCAGATATTTACACACAGGATAAGCTTTTCAGCTCTATACAATGCATACCTTATAAAAGGAACTCGAAGAGCGTTCATGGAATGAAGTGCACAATACACTCCTTCTTCATCCCACCATTTTGCTGACCATGCCTGGAATTTCTTCATCTCGGCAGGATCCACAGTTTGCGATGTACCGTACGACCGCCTAATACAGCAAGTGCACAAATATCACAACATATTAGCTAAAAGGCAGAAATACTGCTGGAATGACACATGGAATGTACTTTTTTCTTTCCGTCTCTTCTTCTCGGCGACTGGGGGGGGGGGGGTAGTTGGTGGAGTATGAGTAGTAGGGCGTCCTAAGGGACATCTCTTGGCAGGACATCAGATGAAATGAATGTCGAGCCTGCAATATTTTAGGGGGTCCTCAAGAAGGAAGGAAGATTTTCACCAAACTAGGGGAAATTGGTTAATGTGATATAAGTTATGGCATTTTGTATTTAATACCTGTGGTATTATTTATGAGAAAATGAATAAAGAATATAAAAAAAGGGTTAAAATGGACCTGTCAGCAGAAAAAACGGGTGTAAATAAGCCCAAGACTAAACAGGCTAGCCTTCATGATTCCAGGCATACTTCTCTCTGGCTCCTTCCTCTCCCTTCCTGCTCAGCATGCACACAAGTGACGTCACTTATACGCTGTATGAGTGATTGAAAGGGTGGGGAGCTAATGGCTCCTCACCCTGTCAAACATAGTGTTGCATTTAACTAGATGTGTTTCTGATCAGGAATGGCATACAAATAAAGAACCAGGCGCAGCACCCTGTGGTACTTGCCCGTGCTGGACAGTAGTGCATCCAGAATTCTGAACAGTTTCTGGATATGTATCCGGAGCAGTCTGGAATTCTGGATGTTCCTATTTGCTTCTATGGGGTATCTGTGCTGGAATTACAGAAAATAGGACCTACTTGGCCTATTTTCCAGAAAGGACACCCTTCAGGAAAAATCCTTACACGTGTCTGTGCCTAATACAAGCCTAAATTTTCCTGATGTGTGAACAGGGCCTCACTCTCTCACATTACTTCACAAACAGCAAACATAGCAAAATAAAAAGACTTACATTATTCTTACTCTGGGTGCGGCGCTGATACGACCATTAGTTCTAGTTATTTCGGAAACCCTTTGAACAGCAGGTGCAAGGCACATGGCTATCAACATAAAGGAAAAAGAAAAAATCCATCTATTACCATCTCAGCTTATAAACAAGGGCAGAACAAGCTGATCAGAGACGTTCAGTAGCCCTATGGGGCATAAGCTGCGGTCACCCTGTGCAGAGGCCCCGGGAGCGCTCTAGTCACAGCAGGGATAATTGTGTCCCCACAGCTGGACCCCAAGACATATAACTTTCTAATATAACGTAACCTAAACTATAAGCTGTACATAGCGTTCTGCCAGGAAAATGCCATATGTGAAACCACCTCCAGGCTTCCCTCAGACACAACTTCTGCACAGGGTTTGTTGGGGATTTAAGTGTACCTGTTGTTATAAAGAGCTTCTGACATGTCATAGACACATGTCAAAAGTTTTGATCGGTTTAGGTCTGAGTGTTCGCACCCGTACAGATGGGGAGAACGAGTGGGGAAAAGACACGCTGCAGCACGAGTTTAAAAAAAAAAAAAAGTTAAGCTCATTCTAAGTCCTGTCCCTGCTTCTTCTCCCGATCAGTACAGCTGACCACTCAGACCCGGACCGATATAACAGGTACACTGGGAAAAAAAAAAAAAAAAAAAAAATAGCAGTTCAGTTTTTCCTTTTTTTTTTTTTTTTTTTTTTTACTGACAGTTTTTCCTGTCGTTTTCTCATCTTAGTGTAAATCAGTTTCTGGCGTTTTACCCACCACATTTTTTTCCAGTCATACAGTTCCCAGTTTTCTATTAAAGAACTGAGGGGGGGGGGGGGGCAATATACACGTAGACACAACATTATTTCTGGCATTTTAACCCCCTATAAAAAGTCAACAGGGAAAATCTCAGAACACAGGACCTG
This sequence comes from Dendropsophus ebraccatus, assembly GCF_027789765.1. Taxonomy (NCBI): domain Eukaryota; kingdom Metazoa; phylum Chordata; class Amphibia; order Anura; family Hylidae; genus Dendropsophus; species Dendropsophus ebraccatus. The sequence continues at coordinate 32,313,258 of NC_091459.1, forward strand.
GTGTGGTCTAAATACATTTTTTGACATTTTTAGTGGGTTTTTTTTGGAAGATTCTCTAGTCTGATAGCGGCCTAAACCCTCAGTCTGGCATCACCGAGGCTCTGGTGCTCCTGCCAAGCCTAAAGCAATGACATCAATCGGGTAAATCACCCATGTGACACCAAACAGTACTGTGCTGCAGTGTCACATGACCAGGGTACTGTACAGTGCTGCAGTCACATGATCAGTATACTGTACCGTGCTGCAGTGTCACATGACCAGTATATTGTACAGTGCTGCAGTCACATGATCAGTATACTGTACCGTGCTGCAGTGTCACATGACCAGGGCTGCAGGACTGGCAGGGACCACTAGCCCCGGGCGGCGCTGCAGTGAGGAGTTAGGTTTGTATACTGTTGTTATGCTGGTTATGACTCTTTCCTGTTCTGCAGCCTTCCTGGGTGGTGGGGTCCCCGCGGTCTGAACCCCTCTGATCACATGTTTACCCCTAGAACGCCACTAGCGGGCACCACTGAGGCGGTTAACCCCTCAACTACTGGATATTATTAACACGCAATATAAGAAACGCCTCCTCTATGTACAGCACGTGACGCGTTACCTGTCCGGCACCTGCTGTGCACAGCTGCACCCGCACGGCTCCACACAGACAACATGCCGCTCTACCAGGCCGGACTTATAGGCGACACCTTCCGGAAATGGCGGGCGGAGGAGGCTGTGAGTGAACCCCGGCTGCCCCGGAAGCAGTACCGGGCGGGCTGTGCGCTGCATGTATGGCGGCGGCTGCTGCGTACACGGCTCCCCTGCTGTCACTGTGCAGCCGCCTCCTTTATGGTGGAGAGGACATGGCTGCTGTCAGCAATGTTATTCTGTATATTACTAGGAATCTATGATATATATGCTACTCTGTACTCCCTGCAGCTCTATGATATATATGCTACTCTGTACTCCCTGCAGCTCTATGATATATATGCTACTCTGTACTCCCTGCAGCTCTATGATATATATGCTACTCTGTACTCCCTGCAGCTCTATGATATATATGCTACTCTGTACTCCCTGCAGCTCTATGATATATGGTATACTGTACTCCCTGCAGCCAGCTCTATGATATATGCTGTACTCCCTGCAGCCAGCTCTATGGTATACTGTACTCCCTGCAGCCAGCTCTATGATATATGCTGTACTCCCTGCAGCCAGCTCCGTTATATTCTGTGCTGTACTCCCTGCATCCAGCTCTATGATATGCTGTACTCCCTGCAGCCAGCTCTATGATATATGCTGTACTCCCTGCAGCCAGCTCTATGATATGCTGTACTCCCTGCAGCCAGCTCTATGATATGCTGTACTCCCTGCAGCCAGCTCTATGATATGCTGTACCCCCTGGAGCCAGCTCTATGATATGCTGTACTCCCTGCAGCCAGCTCTATGATATGCTGTGCTGTACTCCCTGCAGCCAGCTCTATGATATGCTGTACCCCCTGCAGCCAGCACTATGATATATGCTGTACTCCCTGCAGCCAGCTCTATGATATGCTGTACCCCCTGGAGCCAGCTCTATGATATGCTGTACTCCCTGCAGCCAGCTCTATGATATGCTGTGCTGTACTCCCTGCAGCCAGCTCTATGATATGCTGTACCCCCTGCAGCCAGCTCTATGATATGCTGTACCCCCTGGAGCCAGCTCTATGATATGCTGTACTCCCTGCAGCCAGCTCTATGATATGCTGTGCTGTACTCCCTGCAGCCAGCTCTATGATATGCTGTACTCCCTGCAGCCAGCTCTATGATATGCTGTACTCCCTGCAGCCAGCTCTATGATATGCTGTACCCCCTGGAGCCAGCTCTATGATATGCTGTACTCCCTGCAGCCAGCTCTATGATATGCTGTACTCCCTGCAGCCAGCTCCATTATATACTGTGCTGTACTCCCTGCAGCCAGCTCCGTTATATTCTGTGCTGTACTCCCTGCATCCAGCTCTATGATATTCTGTACCCCCTGGAGCCAGCTCTATGATATGCTGTACCCCCTGCAGCCAGCTCTATAATATGCTGTACTCCCTGCAGCCAGCTCTATGATATGCTGTACTGCCTGCAGCCAACTCTGATATATATGCTGTACCCCCTCCAGCCAGCTCTATGATATGCTGTACTCCCTGCAGCCAGCTCTATGATATATGCTGTACTCCCTGCAGCCAGCTCTATGATATGCTGTACCCCCTGCAGCCAGCTCTATGATATGTGCTGTACTCCCTGCAGCCAGCTCTATGATATGCTGTACCCCCTGCAGCCAGCTCTATGGTATGTTGCTGTACTCCTTGCAGTCAGCTCTATGATATGCTGTACTCCTTGCAGCCACCTCTATAATATGCTGTACTTCCTGCAACCAGCTCTATGATATGCTGTTCCCCCTGCAGCCAGCTCTATGATATATGTTGTGCTGTACTTCCTGCAGCCAGCTCTATACATTGCGCTGTACCCCCTCCAGCCAGCTCTATATGTTTCACTGTACATCCTGCAGCTCTGTATGTTCTGCTGTACTCTCTGCAGCCAGCTCTATATGCCGCGCTGTACTCCCTTCAGCCAGCTCAATACGTTGTGCTGTACCCCCTGCAGCCAGCTCTATGATATTTTGTGCTGTACCCCCTGCAGCCAGCTCTATGATATTTTGTGCTGTACCCCCTGCAGCCAGCTCTATGATATTTTGTGCTGTACCCCCTGCAGCCAGCTCTATGATATTTTGTGCTGTACCCCCGGCAACCAGCTCAATATGTTGTGCTGTACCCCCTGCAGCCAGCTCTATGATATATTGTGCTGTACCCCCTGCAGCCAGCTCTGATATGCTGTGCTGTACCCCCTGCAGCCAGCTCGATATGTTGTGCTGTACCCCCTGCAGCCAGCTCTATGATATGCTGTGCTGTACCCCCTGCAGCCAGCTCGATATGTTGTGCTGTACCCTCTACAGCCAGCTCTATGATATATTGTGCTGTACCCCCTGCAGCCAGCTCTATGATATGCTGTGCTGTACCCCCTACAGCCAGCTCTATGATATGCAGTGCTGTACCCCTCTACAGCCAGCTGTATGATATGCAGTGCTGTACCCCCTACAGCCAGCTCTATGATATGCTGTGCTGTACCCCCTGCAGCCAGCTCTATGATATGCAGTGCTGTACCCCCCTACAGCCAGCTCTATGATATGCTGTGCTGTACCCCCTGCAGCCAGCTCTATGATATGTTGCACTGTACTCCCTGCAGCCAGTGACATAAGCACAGCAACACTGCTGACCAGTAAAACACCATGCAGCAGGGGCAATACTATGCCTCCTAATATCTCAGCTGCTGCAGAACCTCATTTTAAGGGACCAGGGGGCTTTGCAGCCTCTAAAATCGGAAACCAGGAGTGGAATGAAAACACAGAAAGGCTATGTACACACACTGTTGAAATTTAGTGGATGTCCGTCATTTAAGGGCAAACAACGTGCATATCATCAAAACAATGGCATTGTTTTAAAATAATAATATTCCCATGACTGAGGGTGCGCACCCTCATGGTTTCCTGGCTGGTATACAGTGATAGGACCTAACTAAGGGATTCATTGTTGGTGTTTCATACAGATGATACGTCTACCCAACCAAACTACACCAGCTATGTCCTTCTACCTCACATCTGTGTTGGTGGAACTGCAAACGGATGGGTACGCTGGCCCATGTTCTGTGGCATTGTTCTGCTATCTTACCCCTTTGGCGAGCCACATATCAGATAACAGCTCAAATTACTGGAGCCCAAGTTCCCTTAATGAGGTCATAAACCCAGATAACAAAACCTGCTCTATATGTAAAGAATATATGCCAATCTACAACACTCATACCCCAGATTTGCTACCAATTGGGCACCATGGATCAACAGTCATCACTATGCTACGTAGAGATTCTTCCATTTACCTCCATGAAGTCTGTTTATGGTAACCCTATTTTATGTAGTTCTGCTACAGCTACATAATTTTCTTTGTTACTATATAGGTTACTAGCTATATTGTAAAATGCAACTACTGTTAAAGGGGTATTCCCCCCAAGAGCTAAAAAAATAAAATGCTCCCAAACCTAGCTGGTCTTCCTTACCAAGTCCCCCTGAGTATTTTGAGCCGTCTTCCGTCTTTCTAGCTGCTTCCGTTCCTGAGTTACAAGTTTTTTAGAAAGCCAAACTATATCCAATATGGCACCGGCCAGAAAACTACATCTCCCATCATGCAATGCTTACGTCTGATTGGTCCATGATGTAGTAGAGCTGATATCCACTAGATATAGCAGAGTTGAGTTAGTTGAGTGAGGGGGGGGGGGCACAGGTCAACCGGTGAGCCATGCGGGGGGGGGGGGGGGGGGGGGGGGGGTGTTGGGTGCCGCGGGTTGAGTTGCGGGGGGAGGCTGGGGGGTTGCGTGTAGTGCAGCTGGTGGGTTTGCAAAGTAAAATGATCTTATATATCTATATGGAGGAGGGAGGGAGGGAGAGAGGAGGTGATGGGGTAGATGGAGGGAGGGAGAGAGGAGGTGATGGGGTAGATGAAGAAGGGAGAGAGGTGGTGATGGGGGAGATGGAGAGAGGAGATGAAGGGGGGGAGAGATGTGAAAGGGGGTGGGGAGATGTGAAAGGGGGGGGAGAGGAGGTAAAGGCTTGGGGGGTAAGGAGGGGGTGAGACACAGTACGAGACCGCACAGCTGACAGGGAGCGGCGGTACCAACCCCTCCCGGACCCCACACAGTTTAGTATAGCAGTGCTATGCGGTGTTCAGTAATCGATCCAATCCCTCCGATGCCAAGTACATCACCCCCTCTCCCCCTTCAAACCCTGTGTACCCCTCACCAGATCTGCAGAGCCGGGCCGGCTCTCAGCTTCCCTCAGCTGCAGCGGCTCACCACGCTCCGTCCCGCACAGAACGCTGTCAGCTGCTGAGGGGAGCCGAGATCCGGCCTGGCTCTGCAGATCTGGTGAGGGGTACACAGGGTTTGAAGGGGGAGAGGGGGTGATTGATTACTGAACACCGCATAACATCCCCCGCATCCCGGGAACCAACCAAGCAGAGCAGCCGGCGGTGCTATACTGAACTGTGTGGGGTCCGGGAGGGGTTGGTACCGCCGCTCCCTGTCAGCTGTCCCGAGGTGCCGCAGGTGAGACGGGGTGGGGGGCGGCTTGCCGAGGTGCTGCGGGTGATACGGGCGGGGGTGCCGCGAGTGAGACAGGGGTGGGCGTGTGCCGAGGGTGAGCCGGGAAGGGGGGGGGGGGGCGATGTGAGCTGGGGGGCAGCAACGTCAGGGGGCACAGTGTGGGGGCCACAGGTGAGCTCAGGGGCACACAGGTGACCTGCGGTGAGGCAGTCGGGAGACAGCAGCAGCTGTCAGTGTCCTCCCTCACTTCAATAGGCCGGGTTAGAAGCCAGCCCATTGAAGAGATGGATGACACGTGATGCCGACACGGAGGAAGTGGGCCAGGAGCAGGGAGTGGTGTCGGGTTGGACTGAGAGCTGATGATTCTATGCAATCCGTGGGGGTGGGGGCACCTAGATAACAGCAAAACTGCAGAATCCATAATAGATTGATATTGGAAAGATGGAAAGCTACGGGTGGGCAACGTATTAATGCAAAAAAATTTTGGGGGGGGAATACCCCTTTAATTCTTGTTCTAGTTGCTTCTGTTCGATGTTTGAATAAAAGGATGTTGGGAGCAGGGGAACTGTATGCATATGCGCAGTACTGCACATATGCATACAGTTCCCCCGCTCCCAACATCCTATCACAGATGCTGGGGGGGATGTCCGTTACAGGCATTCCACACCTGCATTCCGGGCAGAACACGGAAGTGTGAATGCGGCCTTAGACATCGTAAGGCCTCATTCAGCTGGCCCCAATACTGCAAGTTCTGGCACAACTTGCAAGTTCTAATGACCCAAACCAATGGTATTGCTACTGTCCATTTGCTGTAGTTCAGCTTTATTTAAAGTGTTACTTTCATTTAAAGGGGTTATCCAGCACTACAAAAACATTGCCACTTTTCCCCCTCTCTCGTCTCCAGATTGGGTGGGGTTTCAAACTTAGTTCCATTGAAGTAAATGGAGCTTAATTGCAAACCGCACCTGAATTCGAGACAAGAGAGGGGGAAAAGTGGCCATGTTTTTGTAGCGCTGGATAACCCCTTTAAAAATCTTTTTTGATGGCAAATGTTTTTAACACTTGGCACCCAGACCCCAAGACCCCTACAGAGCACTAACATGAACAAGGCACTCAGTTACATTCCGTTTATCCCCACTGAAGACTGGTTCTATGAGACATCGGGGAGAAACAATGCTATTTATAATGGGAAGCCTTTTCTAGAATCTTTTCTGGGTCAAGACCAAAAACTATCTGACCATGGAACGGAAGGGAACAGCGTTTTGATGCCATATCAAAGAAGCACAATTTTAACCAAAGCACATTCCTAATGGAAGTGGAGATTGCAGATCAGTCCGCTGTAGGCAATTTATGTCTGAAAGGAATTTTAGATCTAGTTTAATCATGGTCTAGGGGAAACAAACAACAGTTTTATTTCTTGTTTCAATTCTTCTGATGAAAATTAAATATAGTTATTTGCACTTAAAAAAAAAAAATCATACAATAATGAACAAAAAAATAACATTTCATTTCCATCGGGGGAATCGAACCCAGGAAAAAATGTTGGTCTCTACATAGATAATTTACCCCCACAGCTTTAACACATTTGGGTTATGAGATGTAAATATATGTTTCTTTCAGACAAACTGCCTGATCTGCAATCAGAGAGACTGGCTGACAGCTGAGCAGCATTTATTATTCATGAAGAGTGAGAAGGAAAGGAGTGGTGAGGTGTGGTAGAGTGCAGCACAAACGCTGAGCCACAACTACTCTTTGACTCATTTTAGTAGATGTGAGATTGTGCATAATTCTCTCCACAGACAAAATACCAAAAGGAACCATGCTCACTAGGGGGACTGCCAGCACCTCAGGTGGAGCTCATATGCTAACAACCCCCCCCCCCCCCCCCCCTTTTCTTTTTTTTTTTTTTTTAATAAATGGGTTTAAAATAGCTCTCTTCTGATCCTTATAAAGCATTTATATTTTGGTCTATAGAGCTGTGTGATTTTCGCACATGGCAATAGCAATCATGATTTTTTAATTTATCTTTAAACCCCTCCCCCCTTTCCCATTTTATAATTTAGAATGGGATGGGATTTTTTTTCCCATTACAAAATACCTTTAACACTAATTTGTAGTCACCCTAGGGGATCAATACAGTACATATAGATTTGTAATTTACTTCTATTTAAAAATCTCCAGTCTTCCAGTACTTATCAGCTGCTGTATACTGACACAGTGTTCTCTGCCTCCACCTTTCTGTGACACAAACTGTTCAGAGCAGAAGCAAATCTCCAAAAAGAAAATATTTCCTGTTCTGGATAATACCTATCAAACAGAGGTAGCAGCAGAGAGCACTGTCAGACTGGAAATAATACACCACTTCCTGCAAGACATACAGCAGCTAAGTAGTACTGGAAAACCTGAGATTTTTAAATAGAACCTTCTGCCACCAGTTGATCTGAAATTTCTTTCACCGGTGTACCCCTTTAATTGTACACGGCCTCCTACTGGCTTGTTGTTTGTGTGTGGTAAGGAATGACCTATTCCTTACCATTGTTTGTAAAGGCAGACTGCATTGGTAGGTGCTGGATTTTATATACCTGTGGCAATAGGCCTAAACAAAACACCTGAACACAAAAGTTGTCTGTACCAGTGTGTATTAGAACTGATTGGCTGCAGCAGTCACATGGATCCTATACAGCTTCACCCCTTTGGGAAACCGACCAGAGGGAACTGGTGCATAGGAAACAGGGCAGTGGTGGAGGATTTAAAGGAGAAGTCCAGCAAAAATTATTGTATTGCCCCCCAAAAGTTATACAAATCACCAATATACACTTATTACGGGAAATGCACATAAAGTGCTATTTTCCCTGCACTTATTACTGCATCAAGGCTTCACTTCCTGGATAAAATGGTAATGTCACGACCCGACTCCCAGAGCTGTGCGGGCTGTGGCTGCTGGAGAGGATGATGGCAGGGGGACACAGGGCACTGGAGGGACACAAAGCATCCCCCTGCCATCATCCTCTCCAGCAGCCACAGCCCACACAGCTCTGGGAGTCGGGTCGTGACATCACCATGTTATCCAGGAAGTGACATCACCAGGTTATCCAGGAAGTGACATCACCAGGTTATCCAGGAAGTGAAGCCTTGATACAGTAGTTAAGTGCATGGAAAAAAGCTCTTTATGTGCTTTTCCTGTAATAAGTGTATATTGGCGATGTATATAACTTTTGGGGGGCAATACAATACTTAAATAAAAATTTTCACCGGACTTCTCCTCTAATGGAAATGTTTGGTTCATGACACAAATATATTTGCAATGGGTTACCTTTCTGAAGTCTGTAACAAGCTAAGAAAGAAATTGCTGCATAGGCAGCAGCACTGTGGATATTTATTTCATTTTCTTTATTGGCTTAAAATAACCATAAAAAGGACAGAACAATTTAAGTTTCATATGCAGTACAATGTACTTAACACTAAATGTAGAAAATACACAATAAAATTCAGTGAACTCCTTAGTCAATAGCATTCGCTTGTTGTCCAGGATTAGAAAAACGCTTACAAAACAGCAGCACAGCACCACGCTTGTCTCCATGTTCATTTCATATAGAACTGAGCTGCAAACCACACCCAAACTGGAGACCAGAGCGGTGCTGTTCATGGAAGAAAGCAGCCATGTTTTTCTAAGCCTGGATAACCCCTTTAATGCAATAGTAAAAAAAAATATATATATGGAACTCTAAGATCTATTTTTTTCCTTTCAAACTTTAAGTTAATGGGGTTATCTTGGGATTTACTTTTAAATGAAATTGTACTCTCATAGGGTATGTGCACACTGAGGAATTCTCGCGGATAACTTCCAGCGGATTCCATCGCTCACCCTTCTGCTAGAAGTTCTGCTGATCCCATAGGCTCCATTGTACGTGCAGGCAGATTCCACCATTTGCTCTAAGAATATAAATTCTTTGGGCAGACAGCGGAATCTGCCTGAGCATAGAATGGAGCCTATGGGACCGGTGGAACTTCAAGCGGGAGGGTGAGCAACGGAATCCGCTGGAAGTTATCCGCAATTCTTCAGTGTCCACATACCCATAAGGGCTAAAAAAATAAAATAAAAATCAAAACAAAGTGCTATGCAGCAGGACGAGGCACCAACGGAGTGGCGGTGGCAGGGAATGTGAGCACAATTCCATATAATAAAATAATCCCCTGATAATCCCTCTCTGTACACAACAGGACACAGCTGACTCCTACTACTCATTCTGCAATAAGACTGTCAACACTAAGACCTACACCTTATGACTCTGTCCAGTATATTACACTCCAGCATTTGTCCTGATGTACCTGAACGTTCAAATCGGTTCTACTAACTGGTATACAGATGTACAGGTGGTTTATTCCTGCAAAAGAATGTCCTGGTAAATTTAAGCCTGTATATATAGTTTAGAAATCTACTGGAATTATATTGGCAGCTTTGGGAATATCCTACAGATTTGGGCACAGTGAATTTATGAGTTTGGCTGGCTATTCTTCCATATAGGCATCTGCATGAATCTCAAAGCCTATGCAATGGGGCCATCAACCCTCTCACACTGTTTTACGAGCAAAAATTGCTTATAAGCAAGGTTGCTCAGTCTTTTTCACTGCCAATCCCATAGCAAGTTCATTGATAGATCCCAGCTTAACACAATTGTAATATGGTCACCACAACAGTGACCACAAGCAGGTTAATAAACTGTACTTAAAATTTTTGACCGACTAAGTCTAATTCAGCAGAACAGCATTTTAGGGTGCGTTTACATGTACAGGATCTGCAGCAGATTTGAAGTTGCAGATTCAAAGCAAATCTGCAGCAGATATTGTATGTGTGATCCTACCCTTAAAGTGATATTGTCACCCCCATTACTCTATTTGCAGTTCCACAAGCTTAAATGCTGTCCATTATATATACCTGTATAAAACTTGACTGTCTCCTTTCTGCTTTAAAAGATTGCTTCATTTCATTGGTAGACAGTGTAACCTAGGCGGGGCTTTAGTGTAGTTGGGCACTCTACCCAGCCGGAAGATGGAGCTCAACTGCCATGAAGCCCCGCCTAGGTAGCAATGTCCGCTGAACTGGAGAGTGTGGAAAAGCAGGGGGGACAGCATTACTAAAAAATTGCAGCTAGATGAAAGTTTATGCGGTGGGATTTTGGATCAGTACTGTATGCCAAAACCAGGACTGGAACCAATCCAAAACCAATCCAAAATCCAAGACCGTGGGCTTCTTGGCCCAAACTAGCAAGTATGCAAATTATGCTGTCAGTTTTGGCCATTAGTCCCCTGGTTGGATTGGGACATTTGGTAATATAATAATGATGCAAAAATGAAAACTAGATTTATGCCACTGTCACACACAGCAGTTTTCTCTTAAACTGCAGCTGCAACATCTGAGCAAAAATTAAAAATGGATAAAAAATAAAAAAAAAAACCCCCAAAAAAACACATAAATTTCACTTACAGTGATACCGCAGTTGCAGTTTTCCAAAAAACTTCTCTGTGACAGGAGCCTCAGACCAATTTTCTTATTGCAGGTGGTTCACAACATGCAACCATTAAAGTGCACCAGAAATCAATAGTACATGCGACTTTAAGGAACTTTGTAATTGGGTTTATTAGGCAAATATGCCATTATCTGCATTCAAAAAGCCTTTACCCAGGTCCCTCCCTCTCTCCTCTCTCATATCCACTGCTCATTATCAGGAAATCACATCTTGTAGCATTAGACATGCCTCTGTCTGTTCTATAAAGAGGGGAGGGGGAAAATAAGTCGGCAGCAGAGAACAAAGGATTACACAGTGGGAGCTATGTGAAAGCCGGTATTCAGACGTCAGAGAGGTCAGTGCTGACTTCAGAGGAGATAGCCCGGTGATGTAGCTGTAAATTAATTCTTTGTTGTCCTGTTTTGGTGCTTCATCTCCCTCCATAGGAGAACAATGAAGACGGGGGAGAGCTACAAACTGCCTTTTCATGATAAAAATGCATTTTTCGGCTAATAAACCTGATTGCAAAGTTTCTTAAAATCACCTGTACTATTGATTTCTGCAAAATAAAAATTAAACGACAGGTACACTTTGGTAAATGAATTGTGTAACACACCTCAAAGCTTGTAAGTGCACAGATTAGTGGGTATTAGACATGAGGGAACCTGCTGAAAGTTCGAGTTCACACAAACCTAAATAGTCCGCATTTAAATCCCGATGGCTGGAGATGGTGGATACATTCAGCAAGGTCACTCATCTCTAGTGGGGATCAACAACTTATTCTGCAGGAATAAACCTTAAAATTGTTCTAACTAGAGCATAACCTACTAAACCGTAATGGCAATTTAACAAAAAAAATATAAGCACAGTGCTTTATTAACATCACAGGACAGTTAACTGTTCGAAAAAATTACAGCTAAAAATAAAAATTCCCATTCCTAATATGTTGAAAATATGCCATACAAAGTTGTTTTAGTATCTCTTTTTACTTCCAGGAGCAAGAAAATTGAAAACATATATACATATTTAAAAAGTAGAGAATAGGGTAATGGAAAAAGAAAAAGAAAAAAAAATACACTTTTTTCACACCTACGTAGCCGTAATGTGCCTCTAGAATGAGACAAGCCTTTAAAACTCATGGAATTTTTAAAAATTAATGTCATGGTCGGTGAGCCGTCAGCGCTTACGACGAACAGGTGTAGACGATCTGCAAAACAAAAATAGGCGCAGTATGAGCATAAATTTCTGTACACAACTTTTTTTTGGGGGAAAAAAAAAAAAAAAGAAAAGAAAGAAAGAACCTTTCCCATTCCCATCACACAGAAAATATACATGATTGTATTAAACAGCATAATGAAAAAGTGTACTACCTTGATCGGGTCTTAGACTTGTGTTTGCGGCTTGCCTTCTTACCAGACCTTTGAGGTTTCTCCACAGAGCGGGATCGGCTACGTTTCAATTTCTTAGATTTTTTATCCTTGTAAACAATAGGAGATTCTGAACTGCTTCTTCCGCTAGAGGATGCCCGTTTCTTACTTTCCTTGGTAGAGCCCTTTTTACCATCTTGCCTAGAATCCTGCCGAGACATCTTTGAGGAGGAAGACTCACTGCGGGAGAATGTCCTATCACTATCTCTCCTGCTTTTAATTTTCTCCTCTTCTGGAATTGTGTACTTAGATTTCTCTTCCCTCTTTAGCTTTTCCTTTTTCCTGTCCTTTTCAGACTCCCTTCTCTTCCTATCCACTTCAACACTCCTGCTCCTTCCCTTCTCTCTTTCCCGGCTATTGCCCCTATGCTTGTGTCTATTCCTGCTAGAGCTCCTACGATGAGCATCGCTTTTACGCCGTTCTCTGCTTCTACTACGACCATGTCTGTCCCTGGAGCGATTAGCTCTTTTCTCTCTGCTGTGGCTACGATCCCTACGCCATTCCCTATCAACGCTATTCTTACTAGACCTTCTACGTTCACTAATTTTTTCCCTGCTTCTACTCCTCTCCCTCCGACTCTTACGTGTTGTACTCCTACTTCTGCTACGTCTGTTCTTACGTGACGGTGACATGCTACCTCGTCTCTTTTTCCTCTTAGGTAAAGAGGGAGATGAACTTTGACTGCTTGAGGAACTAGAGCTGTACACACTACTGCTGCTACTACTACTGCTGCGGTCTTTACTACTGCTACTACTGCTGCTGCTACTACTTGAGCTCCTAGACTTACTAGCCATTGTCCTTTCCTTAAGCTCTTTGCTGACATCAACTAAAGGTAATGCCTCACTATTCACCTTTTTCTTATCAACCTCTAAATCCCCCTCAAATTTTCTTTTTTCATGTACTTCTAAATTGTTTGGAAGATCTGTAACAGGCTCATTTGCTTCACTGTCATGTGTCTCAGCTTGTTGTTTCTCCTCTGAAAAAAAGAATACAAAAATTGTTATATTGTCGTGAAATATCAAATTTTGTATGGTTTGTTTCTATCTTTTACAGCTTTTATGACGACAATTCCCCAATACACGGGCCACTGTTACATGCACAAATGTGTATTTAAATGTAGTAAAGAAAATCTCCGGAGTGCTCCGGATTTTCTGTACTATATGACTTTGGGTTGCTACCCTTCCGTTTGAAGCACCTATCAAACCAGATACTTGTTGTGCACCCTATCTTCTCTCAAGTGTCTATTTAAGACTGACAGACTGGTCACGTTCATAAGAAGATATACTTGTTCAGCAAATAACAGTCTATAAATTCAGAGACTGACCAAGTTAAATATGATTCAATAAGTCAGTCATGTACATTTAAGAGCTACATGCTAAAATGTTTAATCCATAGCCTAAATGTATGTCACTAATGCTTTAGGTGCCATTAGTCTACCGTGTGTCCCAATGAGCTTCCATGCTGGAACTGTAGTGAAGGTGAATATTCAGAGCTACACACTATGGGAATCACATAGATAACTTGCCACCGATTGCATCGCTTGAAGTTCCGCTGGTCCCATAGGCTCCATTCTTTGGTCAGGCGGATTCTATCGTCGGCTCAAGCATAGAACAGAGTCTATGGGACTGGCGGAGCACCAAGTTGGGGGGCGCACAGAATCTGTGGCAAGTTATCCGCATGATTTCCATAGTGTGCAAAGGCCACAATAATGGAATGCTTGTTCAATTGTGTGGCTCTGCCTGCCTCTTGTTGCTTGCTATTGTGCAGCCATTGGCCTGTCTAAAAGGGTCCTAGGACCTCTGCACTTGCAGGCTTACAGCAGAGAACAGATAAAACATTGATTTGGAAGTTTTTCAAGCTGTTTATGGATTACTGGGATAAAGAGTAGACACTGTCTTTAATCCTTCCTTCTACAAGATAGACAAATGTGGATAACCATCCCAAAAATGGCAAAACTAAAAGATTAAGCCAACCTTCAAGTTGTCGCTCAAGTAACTGTTGCTCTTTTTCCTTTCGCTTAAACGCTTCCAACTTTTGTCGTATCCTGTGCCGGAGTTCCTCTTCATCAGTATCAGAAGACTCTGATCCTCTGTCGCTTTTCTCATCCTCACTCTCAGCTGACCCGTAACCACCCAGTCCACCTGTATGTATAAATTCCAATCTATCATACAGCGATACGATATGTGCCATAAATCAAAATTGATAAATTCAAGAGATTAGCATTTTTTTTAACGCACATAGCGCATGTCTGAAACCACTCTGTAGCATTCACGGCTGAAATTTCCTGTGCAGACAGAACCTCAAGAGAACTTTGGAGCCCGTGTTCTAAGGGCCACCAATGACCCAAATTGCACTACGCAAGTGTGCAGATACTGAAAATCTGATGCAAGACTCTAAACAAAGGGCCACTCAAATCAATAGTGGATATGTTGAGTGACGTCTATATCAAGTCTTGTGTCCGATTTAAAAAAAAAAAAAAAAAAAAACTTAAGTGGGCACTAATTTAAAACCTTCATTGTGGGCCTTTACTTAGAGTATTCTCATTTCAACCAACATTGTTATACATGTTATGGCTCATAAAGTTAAATATTTTTTTGCAAATACAATCACTTAGCAAACTTGTCTCCTTCTCCTGTTGTGCTGCTAAAGATATGGTGCATATATACTGTATAATATTATTTCTTTCTCTATCCCCCTGTCAGACCAATCTAAAAGCCAATAATATGGCACAACATGCATTGATAGAATCTAATTTATGTACATAAAGTATGATAAAATGTGAATAGAATGCAGTCAATATCTACTAAGAAAAACAGTCATAAAATAGGAGGTTGGTGAAAATGTTGCATTCCATGTATATAGATTTTTCTATTTTAAATATTTACATCCTGTTATGTTACCAAACGTAACATTGTCTGCATAAAAAACAGTCATATATAATGTGCAAAAAGTAGTGGAGCCAAAATTACAGCACCTTTTCACTTTACTGCACAGAATTGGCAGGAAACTGCAGCCAATATAATAAAATCTGTTGGATGTAAAGGACAATGTCTAATTATATATAACTCCATATAAAGAACCGAAGAAATAAAAAAATAAAAAAAGTCAAAAGATATGAAGTGCCATCTTTCAAAAGGTAATAGTGAGTGTGCAGGTGTGGCGAGGGAATGTTTCCTGACCAATGTTAAAAAGTAATCTAGCATTAAAGTATCCAAATCTTTTCAACCATAACCATACATGTTACAAAACATATCCAGTATGTTGTATACACTGAGAAACAGAAATCATTAACATGAAACTGCTCAGTAAGAAATCTCAACCAATTGCACATATGTCTTTGTGTAGACACCATAGCTAAATGCTGCGCGCACAATTTTCAGTATGCTGGGCCAATCCATATACTGGACACGTTTTATTCAAAGTCATGCACACTAGATTGAAGACAACTAACCCCCAACCATTTACAGTGAAATGTACTTACCAAGTCCAGTCAGGGAAGCCAGTGCACTGGACTGTGCCAGCTGCCTTGCAGGAGCTTTGTATCACATCAACAACAGGAACAACATGTTAACACACATAGCCACGACCGCAAAGTCATGAGCTTCTATGCAAAATTTATTACTAGTGCTGCTATTTGGGGGGGAGAGAAGAAAGGTTAAAATACAAAATCCATTGGAAAACATGCAGTCTTTGCAAAACTCCTAAACAGCCAAATGAACGGGAAGGAGAAATGATCTGCTAAACTATAAACAGGGGGCCTAAGATTCAGAAGGGGCTTATGTTAATAGCCAAACAGACACACTTGGGGATCTTCACGTAAGTGCAGTCATAGCAGGTCGGTTAATGAGCATACTTTTGCATAATATCAATTAATTAAAAATCAGTACAATCTTTGCAGAGACAGAAGTTTCTGGTTTCTAATGTTTAGCTAAGTGTATCTGTTCTATTTGTGAAGCGCAGATAAGTGGAGGCATCACTCATTCACATCACACAAAATAAGCCATGCATTCAGAACAAAACAGAAACATCTACCTTTAGTTGCTTTACGATGAGTCTCTTTGGCTACGTTAAAAATCTCTTCATTAGTTACATCCAAAAGAATCTCTGTCAGCAGCATTTTTGTCATTAGCATCTAGATAGCAATAAAAAAAAAAAAAAAACACATTACAAGGGGTTGTCCAGCGAAAATCTTTCTTTCAAATCAACTGGTGTCAGAAAGATATACAGATTTGTTATTTACTTCTATTAAAAAATCTTAAGTCTTCCCATACTTATCAGCTGCTGTATGTCATGAAGGAAATGTTTTATTTTCAGTCTGACAAGAGTGCTCTCTGCTGACATCTCTGGCCGAGACAGGAACTGTCCAGAGCAGGAGAGGTTTTCTATGGGGATTCATTGAAAACTGAGACAGGGTTCCTGTGTCGGCCGCAGATGTCAGTAGAGAGCACTGTGTCAGACTGAAAATAAAACATTTCCTGCATGACATACAGCAGCTGATAAGGACGGGAAGACTTGATATTTTTTATTAGAAGTAAATTACAAATCTATATAACTTTCTGACATCAGTTGATTGGAAACAAAGATTTTCGCTGGACAACCCCTTTAAAGGCGTACTGTCAAAAATTATTTTCTTTTAAATCAGCTGTTGTCAGAAAGTTATATCGATTTGTAATATACTTCTATTTAAAATCTCAAATATCGGCTGCTACTTGCCCTACAGAAAGTGGTGTATTCTTTTCAGTCTTATATTGCTCTCTGCTGCCACCTCTGTCCTCGTCAGGAACTGTCCAGAACAGGAGATGTTTTCTATGATATTTTGCTGATTTGGAAAGTTTCTGACATGGACAGAGGGGGCAGCAGAGAGCACTGTGTCAGACTGGAGACAGTAGGACATTTAGCAGCTGATAAAACACTGGAAGACTGTAGATTTTTAAAATGAAGAAAATTACTCATCTATATAAACGTTCTGATATCAGTTGATTTAAATAAATAAAAACTTCAACAGTCATTATCCATCCAAAGTACCCATTATTAATATCAGTAAGTATGTTTAATGTCTGGAGACAGCTGGAGAAATGTATACAAACTGTCTATCAAAGGACCCATCGAGTTTGTATGATAAAGACAGAAATGACAGGAAGAGTTGTGAAGGCGAGATGTGCAGGGACTCGATTTAAAATATATTTCAGCCTTATTGGCGATTGCCTCACGCCTCACTATTTCCTGATGTGGTTCTTGCACAACTAAGATAAAACATTCACCATTTGATAAGCCTTCTCTTCTTCGGTTATTTCTGGCTCACTGTTCTCTTCCTGCACAGGTGGAGAAGGACTACGGCTGACTTTTGGACTAGCCTTGTCCTCTTCATGGTCCTCATCTTCATCCTCCTCATCACTGTCCTAAAAGAAGAAAATAAAAAAAGGGTAAAAAATAAATAAATAAAAATATTATAATAATCTTAAAAGGACAGGCTACATGTAAACCTAACAGACAAAACAATGAACGTGGCAATGCACTGAAAAAAGGAAAGGAAATTTCCATTCTCAAAGTATTTGCACTTATATTGATAAAAAAAATTAAACAGAAACTTCATGGACACACATACATGTGTGCTGCAGTTTTCCAGTTACCTACTAAGTGAGTATCGTGCAGGTATTTTTAGCGCTGCTCTGTGATCTAGAATCTTTGTAAAAAAAAAAGAACTTTATTTTGTGGTCACAGTGTATTTGAGGTGGGTCTGTGGCACTGTTTGCACCCGCCCCTGCTCTGTCTCCAGGAGCCTCCTCTGAGAATGATTGACAGTCAGCCATCTTAAGCCATGTTAAAATTCTGCACAGCAGCAGATGAGCAAGTCATCACTCACTCTCGGAGGAGGTGGGAGAAGATTGGCAGTTTTCCCTTTAAAAATACTTTGTATTGAAGGTCTAAATTTTCAACATAGGGAGTGAAAAATGATTAGTTGTTCTTTAGGTCTAGTTTCCAGGTCCTACTTACAAACTTGCTTTTTTGTGGCAAACGGGGACCATCACCCTCCTCTTCAGTTTCTTGGTTCTTTATTTCCTTTTTCATTTGTGAACGCTGCTGCTCCATTCTCTCACGTTCCAACTTCTTCTGTTTTTCTCTCTCCATTTTCTCCAAACCCTCACGAATCCATGCAGGTAAAGTCCTTCGTTTAACCGCATCTACAACAAGAAAATGTTAAGGGGGAAACCCAACCTAAACTTGTGCTGCATCTATGAATCAACGTCTTCGGCCACTGTGGTTAAAGAACACCTCAACTGAAAAAGTGATATATTAGCTCAATGTTTTTATCATCATATACCAGTATTTGGCTACATGATAGCATGTCACACATACCAATCTGTAGAGGCTCCTGCTTGGGTGGTATTGGTATCGGTGAACGCTGTCTCTCTCGGAAAGACGGCCTTTCCCTTCTATTAGGAGGTGGTGCAGGTGGACCTGGAGGACCAGGTGGCCCTTGTTGCCAATATGGAGGGTGAAAGCCTCCTTGAGGAGGACCATATCCTCCAGAACCGTGCTTGAAAAAAACGAAAAAACAAAGTTAAACAATAGCAAATCCAAAAAAACTGATTGCTAACCAATGTCTACATTTTAACAAAACAGAGTTGTTGTTTTTCTACCTGGTAATCATACTGATTCACTGGTGCCATGGGAAAGTTTTCAGGAGGTCCGCTGAACCCATGATTATTTTGGTTAAAGATGTGCCTGTCACTGGTAAAATCTCCACTATCTTGGCTGTTGCTGTCTTCAGATGGTGGAACAATATCCATTGGTGCAGGAGCTGGGGGGATCCACGGTTGCTCTGGGGGAGGATGGTGAGGTGGTGGCTGGTGGTGCATTCCTCCCCATTCTACACAAAAGCAAAAATGTAACTAAAAAATGGCTTCATAACACAGAAGCTGTGAACTGCATAAGAAAATAGCGGTAAGGCTGCCATGATGGCTGTTAGCACAAAACAACAACCTCATCACTGTGCTGACAGATGTGGGAAAACTAAGACACTGATCACATTTTCTATATTACCTATACAGTCCCTGCTAGCAAAGGAAGCAATATGGTTACTAGAAACATATTATGGAAAAGGCCAAAGTGAATTTACTGATAAAGAAGCTTTCAGAATAATGTTCATGGTTTCAAGGTAGACCCAAAATTAAAAAGCTGGCTCATTGGCTATGGGGTAATAATGACGGTGGAACAGAATCACCTACCTGGTTGCCACATTCGATTAAAACTGGGATCCCCTTGAAAATTATGGTTGTTGGGGACAGGTTCAATCTGTGGAACTGGAGGCAGGTCCTGTCCATTAGGTATCATCCCTTGCTGTTCCGCTGCTCCTTGACCTGTAGCCTCACGTTGTGCAATCCATGCCTGGGCTAAAGCGGCCCAATCAATCTGACCTTAATATGAGGGGAAAAAAATACAAAATTACTTACCGGTAATTCACTTTACATTAATCCTTCATGACAGCACCAGTGCATTCCCTCCCTATAGATATGGTTATTTATAATTGTAATCTATAGTAATAATTTGGAAACCACTGGAGAGGTGCTCTGGGGAGGGGCTTTTAAACTCTTCTGTATCCTGTCCCAACAGAGACCAGTGGAGCAACCTCCAATCATGGTGCTGTCATGAAGGGGGATGCAGTGGAAACAACAAATCCCTTAAGGATGCCGACAATTTGGCCTTCAGAACAAAGACAGATTATTAATGTGGTAGTAACTGTGCGATGCTCTAACATACCGCAGGGCTCTGTGCCCACATCCCCGGTAACAGGTTCCCTTTAACACCAGATATTAACATAAAAAATAACTTCAATATTTAATATTTAAATGTGTGGTGCTCCTCGCCTTAGACACAGGCGTCAGAAATAAAAAGCTACCCTGTAGCTTTAGGAGCCTTCTTTTTATTAGGGTGGGTTTTTTTAGATACCATTTTGGATTTGCAAAAGAACTAATGTTCCAATACATTAAAAGCTCCATAGAGGCACTCAGGATCCCATTGTTGTGATCAGTTAGGGTGACACGGGTCAGACCCCTAATCACTTATTTTAAGTGATATTGCCACCCCCTTACTCCACACCATCCACAAGCTTAGATGCTGCACATTTCATATAAACCTGTATAAAACTTGTCTGTCTTTCTGCTGTAAAATTGCTTCATTTCATTGGCACTGACAGTGTCATTTGGGCGGGGCTTCACGGCAGCTGGGCCCCCTCTCTCCAGCCAGGAGATAGAACCCAGCTGCTGTGAAGCCCCGCCTAGTCAACAATAAAATGAAGTGAGGGTTAAGGGTGCTGACGGTATCACTTTAATTCCTCTAAATGGGGTTGTTTTGGTGGGAAGCACATTTCTGAGAGCCGCATTCAGATCAATGGAACAGAAACAAACCTGCTGCATATATGGGTTTTAAAGGGAACCTGTCACCCCCCATGCCGGGGTGACAGGCTCCCGACCCCCCGTTAGAGCCCCCTATACTTACCTAATCCCGCTTCTGGAGGTGGTCGGGTGATGAAGATCTCAGCTGCTGCAGCCCGGCGCGCTCGCTGAGAGATGAGTCCAACACCCATAGAGAATGACAGGAGAGTCCAGCGCTCCGTCATTCTCTATGAGCGTTGGACTCATCTCTCAGCGCGCGCGCCGGGCTGCAGCGGCTGAGATCTTCATCACCCGACCACCTCCAGAAGCGGGACCCGGCGGGATTAGGTGAGTATAGGGGGCTCTAACGGGGGTCGGGAGCCTGTCACCCCGGCACGGGGGGTGACAGGTTCCCTTTAAAATGTTTCCACATCATGGACATCAGAATTCAATCTCACAGCATCATGCCCACGTCGTCTATTTAATATGTCCACCGTAGTGACACTCTCTTTATGCAGCAGGAGCACATGGTGGATTTAGGGTGCCTTCACATGTACCGGATCCACAGCGGATTTCACGCTGCGCTATATGTGCTCTCATAGGGATGAATGGCACTGGATCCGCAGTGGATTTCGCTGCAAATTTGCAGCTTGAAATCCGCTGCGGATCCGGTACGTGTGAAGGCACCCTGAATGAAGAAATGATTAACTACAGGTAAACCCAGGACTAAACAGAGCAGGTGACATATACTACTAATATAGGGTATCAAGAGGATATCGAAGTCACAAACCACTTACTTGCATTGGGCGCTGAACACTTACTTGGATCTTGCTGGTGCTGAAATGACTCCATCCATTGCTGCTGGTTTAATGGCCATTGCTGCCATGGCTGTCCACCCTGATCCCACATGCCTGCCACGTAGTCAGCAAATCACTACCTGCAAATCAGAGTAACATTATTGCTGTTAGTACTAGGAAAACTGTACAAATACTATACACTCATAATGAAAGTTTTAAAAGGGGAAGGTTCTGTATTGTCTTAGCTTATTTAAAGTATAAAATAAAAAAAAAGGGATTTAACCAATAAGTAGCTTAGGATGTCCTGATATAAACCCATTTACACAGTACATGGGAATCTGATGTGACTGGGGGAGGGGACAGTACCAGGGGTCTGCCATGTGATTGGGGGGGGGGGGGGGGGGGAGCAAATACACAACCCTCAGACTGTACAATCACACCCATCATGTAATAATCACTCGCACTATTAAAATTTAGTTCCCACCCAGTGTTTGAATGTTTGCGGGCCTGTAGTGACATAGCCGCTGTACTGCCTAACCAGAGCATATGACATGATGGGTGTGATTATACAGCCTATTTGCTCTATCCAGGTTTTTCAGAGGTCCCTATGGCTGCATCCAACTTCTCCAGACGTGGGGAGTTAAATGCACAGAAAAGTTGCAGAGTCAGGACGCTTTCATGAAGTTCGTACAACACTACCAGTGTTTGAAGAGGTTGGAATACGGCCCAGGACTCCCTAGGCCTACAGCTTACTTACTTCTTCAGACACCGCTAATCAAATATCGCACACTTGGGCTCACTCTTCTCTCGTTACAACCCCTTTAAAGTGAATCAGTCAGGAGTAGTTTACATATAACGCTGTTCCTGATAGAGCTGCTAAAGTGTTCCTTTACCATATAGTGTGCGTGTCGTCTTCCGTTAGGGTAGCTTCGCACAAACATGTTATCCTTACTAGAGATGAGCGAACCTGGAGCATGCTCGAGTCCATCCGAACCTGATCGTTCAACATTTGATTAGTGGTGGCTGCTGAACTTGGATAAAGCCCTAAGGCTATGTGGAAAACATGGATATAGTCATTGGCTGTATCCATGTTTTCCAGACAACCTCAGAGCTTTATCCTAGTTCAGCAGCCCCAGCTAATCAAATACCGAACATTCAGGTTCAGATTGACTCGAGCATGCTCTAGGTCCGCTCATCTCTAATCCTTACCTCGTGATTGACAGCCCGCTCAGCCAATCCCTGCCGCAGGGCTGTCCTGTCTCAGTCAGTGATTGGCTGAGTGGGCTGTCACTCCCGCAATGGGTTTGTCTCAGAAGTGGAGGCTCCGCAGTCAACGGGGGACACTGGTGATACCAGAGGAAGATACAGAGGGAGCGTGGACAGGTAATGATAACATGTTTATTGGTTTATATGGACAGGCAGCAGTATATTAGAAAAAGGCCTGAAATGGTAGAGGAGCCACAACACACCTCAGATATGCAGGTGAGGATGTTTGTTTACAGTGCAAATAGAACAATGCAGTCTTTACTCCAACCAGAATTGTAAGTGAGGGTGCCTTTACACAGAGAGGTTCATCTGACAGATTTTTGAAGCCAAAGCAAGGAGTGGGTTTGAAAAAAGGAGAAATCTCAGTCTTTCAGACTTTTCCCCTGTTTATAGTCTGTTCTGGCTT
This sequence comes from Dendropsophus ebraccatus, assembly GCF_027789765.1. Classification (NCBI taxonomy): domain Eukaryota; kingdom Metazoa; phylum Chordata; class Amphibia; order Anura; family Hylidae; genus Dendropsophus; species Dendropsophus ebraccatus. The sequence continues at coordinate 32,336,193 of NC_091459.1, forward strand.
TGGCTTCAGATAAGTCTCTCTAAGTAAAGGCAGTCTAAGGGTACAAACACACTGGGCGTATCCGCAGCGAGAAATACATCACCTGGTCCCGGCTCCGGCTTGTTTTGGGGTTCCCGGCAGGTCCCGCTCGGCCAATCAGTGTGCTGCCCCGCTGCAGCGCACTGATTGGCTGAGCAGGACATGAAGACACCAGGAGCCCCCAGACAAGCCGGAGCCGGGACCAGGTGATGTATACACTCCAGCGGTGGGGGTTAACCGGTGGGCTGCTGACATACTCACAGCAGGCTGTCCATCCTGCTGCGAGTTTGTCTGCCCATAGAGTGTACAGGGCAAAGATCCACAGCGTATACGCCCAGTGTGTTTGTACCCTAAGTAAGACTCATCTTCCTCTCCAGCCGCTATACCGATGTCTCTCCTCTGTGCCAGTCACTGCACTGGTTACCCATCAAATCCAGAATCCACTTCAAGCTCCTCACCCACACCTATAAATCTCTCCACAACTCTGCCCCTCCATACATCTCCTCCCTCATCTCCACCTACCATCCTTCCCGTGCTCTGCGCTCTGCAAATGATCTAATCTTAACATCCTCCATAATCAGAACCTCTCATTCCCGCCTCCAAGACTTCTCTCGTGCTGCACCAATTTTCTGGAACTCCCTACCTAAACACATCAGACTAATACCCAAAGTTTCAAGCGTGCCCTGAAGACTCATCTCTTCAGGCTCGCTTATAACGTTCCCTAAACTGTTTCCCCCTTCTGTTTCCCTTGCTCTATTTCTCTGACTGTTCCTGCACTTTATATGTTTACCTGCATCAGACATTGGCGTTGTTACTGGCTCATCCTGTAATTCTAATTATGTACAATGGCTGGACCATGGACAAATAAAGCACTTATGCCTGGTGTCTATGAAAATTAGTCTGTAAGCTCCAACGAGCAGGTCTCGTCTATACTGTATTTTGTATTTTTTGTTATTTTTATTAACTATGTACTTATTTATTCCAATTTAACTGCGTATTATGTACCTCTGTACTGTATGCATAGAAAAAAAAAGCGCTGCGGAATCTGTTGGCGCTATACAAATAAATTTATTATTATTATTATTATTATTATTATTATTATTATTATTATTAAGTATAGATAATGAAACCGTCATTTCTGTCGTAGCGACGTTTCGGCCCTACCCGGACCCTCCCCAGGCCATGGGGTCTCCGATAGAGATGAGCGAACCTTTCGGACTTTTGGTTTGCTCGATCATGATGCCTGCGATCCCGGGAATATGCGGCCAGGGAATGGATCCATTCCATGGAATATCCTGGCCACATACTCCCAGGATCGCAGACATCACGATTGAGCAAACTGCTTTTGGACCAAAAGTCGGAAAGGTTCGCTCATCTCTAGTCTCCGAGTGGTGTGGAGAGGAGGAGTCTGCTTCACCACACAAGACCACTTCTCTCCACAGCACTCGGAGACCCCATGGCCTGGGGAGGGTCCGGGGAGGGCCGAAACATCGCTACAACAGAATTGACGGTTTCATTATCTATACTTACAATCCTGGTTGGAGTAAAGCCTGCATTGTCCTATCTGCACTGTAACACATATCCTCACCTGTATATGTGAACCTGCAGCAGAACTACAATTCCCATCATGCAACAGCTGGAGGGCTGCAGGGCCATGGGGCTGTGTGTCAGGGCCCTCCACTATTGCCCCATGTGCCGCCCTTACCTCACACAGCTGCCCCCGGTACCGCCACCCTTCCCGCCCTCACTGGCGTCACCATGGACACGGCCACAGGTCCCGGCCTCCCTCCCGCACACGTTATAGTAGTAGTAGTAGAGACCGGGACCCCTTACAGACTAGGAGCGGTATACAGCGTGTAATAAGACAAGCCTTCTGCGCCTGCGTGCTAGGCCTTGTTACCGCCGGCCATCGCTGTGACTACGTCCTGCACAGCCCTCCATCCACTTACATGCAGAGTACCCGAAACGTGTATATTAACCCCCTCCGAGGGCGATCCGACCGCTCACGCGCGTTTATTCCCCGTCTTCCGACAGCACCGGGCTCCTGTATGGCGGCCGAGCTCTCCTGCCAGACAATATGGCGCTGCTGGCCTGGAGAGCGGAAGTGATCAGCAGTGAGAGGAGGAGGGGTAGGAGAGGCGGCACAGAGAAACGGCTGTCACAGCGCCACCTGCTGGCTGCACCGTGCAGTGCGTGCTGGAGACCAGCGGCGGGTCAGGACAGCGCCACCTGCTGGCTGCACCGTGCAGTGCGTGCTGGAGGCTGGAGACCAGCGGCGGGTCAGGACAGCGCCACCTGCTGGCTGCACCGTGCAGTGCGTGCTGGAGACCAGCGGCGGGTCAGGACAGACGTGTGACTGTGCCTGGAGGGCGGCGGATCTGCCCGAGCTGCCCACACCCAATGGGCTCCGTGACAAGTTCTGCTATGTGAGAAGCACATGGAAAGATTTCATAGGCGGAACAATGGCGCCATCTTTCTCAAGGGCAACACCAAAAATTCTGTATTGTATGAAGAGCACCATATAGCCGGATTGTATCAGACCCAGAATCATGGCCGGCTCCAGGCTTTTGTGGACCCTTAGGCTACAGACCCTCAGCGGGCCCCTTTATATAGCAAATCATCTGGCATCCTTGTTAGAAGGTCTCAGCAGAGCCCCACTACTAAGAGATGCTAGGAAAGCAGTGTCCCCATTATACAAGATGCTGGAAAGCTGGGTGACCTCCATTATACATTATACTGACTTCCATACAATGTGCTAGGAAAGCTGGGTGACCGCCATTATACTACTATACAAGATGCTGGAAAGCTGGGTGACCGCCATTATACTAACTACTATACAAGATGCTGGAAAGCTGGGTGACCGCCATTATACTGACTACCATACAATGTGCTAGGAAAGCTGGGTGACCGCCATTATACTACTATACAAGGTGCTAGGAAAGTTGGGTGACCGCCATTATACTAACTACTATACAATATGCTAGGAAAGCTGGGTGACCTCCATTATTCTGACTACTATACAGGATGCTGGAAAAGCTGGGTAAACCCATTATACAGGATCTTAGGAAAGCTGAGTGACCCAATTATACAGGATCTTAGGAAAGCTGGATGACTCCATTATACAAGATGCTAGGAAAGCTGTGTGACCCCATTATACTGACTACTATACAGATTGCTGGGAAATCTGGGTGACCTCCATTATACAAAATGCTAGGAAAGTTGGGTAACCCCCTTATACTGACTACTATAAAAGATGCTGGAAAGCTGGGTGACCACCATTATACTGACTACTATAAAAGATGCTGGAAAGCTGGGTGACCACCATTATACTGACTACTATTCAAGATGCTGGGAAAGCTGGGTGACCCCATTATACTGATTACTATACAAGATGCTAGGAAAGCTGGGGGACCGCCATTATACTAACTACTATACAAGATGCTGGGAAAGCTGGGTGACCGCCCTTGTACTGACTACTATACAAGGTGCTGGGAAAGATGGGTGACCACCATTGTACTGACTACTATACAAGATGCTGGGAAAGCTGGGTGACCGCCCTTGTACTGACTACTATACAAGGTGCTGGGAAAGATGGGTGACCACCATTGTACTGACTACTATACAAGATGCTGGGAAAGCTGGGTGACCGCCATTGTACTGACTACTATACAAGATGCTGGGAAAGCTGGGTGACCCCATTATACTGACTACTATTCAAGATGCTGGGAAAGCTGGGTGACCTCATTATACTGACTACTATATAAGATGCTAGGAAAGCTGGGGGACCGCCATTATACTGACTACTATACAAGATGCTGAGAAAGCTGGGGGACCGCCATTATATTGACTACTATACAAGATGCTAGGGAAGCTGAGTTACCCCATTATACAAGATCCTAGGAAAGTTGAGTGACCCCATTATACTTACTATTCAAGATGCTGGGAAAGCTGAGTGACCTCCAACTGGGAGTGATGAGTAACCATCCTTTCTGCTATACAGCCTTTCTCTCCTCCTCAGGCCATGCGTACTCAGGCTAACCCTCCACCTGCTGTAGACCCCATAGGCAGGGCTGGTCAGGATGGGGGTGGTGCTTACCAGGACATACCCGGGGCATTAATTTGGCTGCAACATCACTCCATGGGTGTTCTGTGGCCCTACATTCCAGGGAATACAAATGCATGAGTGGGGGCCTGCTTTAGGCCCTTGCCCGAGTAAACTGGGTGCTGACGCCAGCCCTGCCCAGAATAACAGCCATCTCAGTGCTTTCTGCTCCATACAGGCCTTTGATCTGCCCCAAATCCTAAAAGGAAACCAATAGCAGGTTAGAGGCCAGAGGAAAAGAGTCAGTATAACTTGTAATTTATTGATAGAAATCCCTGATCATTCTGTGATAAGGAGTCCAGTGGGCGGTGTCACTCAATGGACTGGACTCTTTAGCATGGAAAGATCAGAGATTTTAATCAATAAATGACAAGTTATATTAAATCCTTTCTCCATGTGCCCACTTTGAGTGGCGGGACCAGCCACGAACCCCCCACAGAATAGCGCTCGTTTGCTCCTGTTATTCGGCCCGTGGAATAGGGCCTTAAAGGGAACCCGTCACCCCCCATGCCGGGGTAACAGGCTCCCTACCCCCCGCTAGAGCCCCCTATACTCACCTGATTGTGCCGGGTTCGCTTCTTGATTCGGTCCGGTGACGGAGATTTCAGCGCCTGAAGCGCGCTCCTGAGATGAGTCCCATGCTCATAAGGGCTTCTCCATCACCGGACGGAATCAAGAAGCGAGACCTGCGCGCAATCAGGTGAGTATAGGGGGCTCCAGCGGGGGGGTCAGGAGCGTGTCACCCCAGCACAGGGGGTGACAGGTCCTCTTTAGTTATTACTTGCAATCAATTCCCCCCCCCCCCCCCGCCAGCTTTTCTAATCTGCCAGACTTCTCCTCAGCACTTTTGCTTTTTCCTTCTCGCATTTAAAAAAACCCCATAGCGTCCTGATTGATGTACTTAGTGAACCAGTCTGCAGCAGAGTCAATACCTATTACTATTCTACCTACTGGCTTGGTTACGGCCTTATTACTTGATCTCAGTACTATACTTAGATGGCACTGTTTATGTGTTTTTTAGATGCGTTAATAAATCCTAACTAAATAGATAATGCACAAAGTATATTTCGTTATTCCTATAGGGTATTGGGAGGTAGAGGGTTTTGTGGGATGCTACCTGGCAGCTCTTGGTTTTGAAGTAAATTAACCCTTTAATTTCCAGTCCGCCCTAGTGTTGTATATGCTGCATTGGACACTATGGTGAGTGCGGCTGGAATGTTGGAACACATTGGATTATGCCATTATTAAGAAGTCATTACTTTGAAACACATGGCTGTTTATTTTATTTTCACCCACAACAGTGTTAAAATGTTTTTTTTGTTGTTTTTTTTTTTAATGTTCCAATAAAGTTCAGAAGTTTTACTCATTATGGAGCTGGAGGTACCATTTGCTTGTCCGGGTAGTTGTCCCTTTGCCTTATGTGCTCCATTCCTGGGACCCACACACTATACCTAAGTATAAGGGCGGGTTCACACTACGGAATTCTCGTGGACAATGTCCGTGGAATTCCGTCAGCTGTCCGCCCGCACATCTGGGCGCCTTTCCGCCGGCCCCATAGACACCATTCTATGGGCCGGCGTATTCCGCTATACGCTGAAAGTAGTGTCATGTCACTTCTTTTAGCGGATCGCGGAATACGCCGGCCCATAGAATGGTGTCTATGGAGCCGGCGGAAAAGCGCGTACCCGTGCGGGCGGACAGCTGACGGAATTCTGCGGACATTGTCCGCGAGAATTCCGTAGTGTGAACCCGCCCTAAGGCAGTAAGCCAACCACCTTTTCATTACAATCCTCTAGACAGGCCATCAATATCAGATTGAGAGGGTCCAGGTCCACACCAATCATCTGACTGAAGGGGTTCTGTCACGTTCACGGTTTACCAGGTACAACACTTTGTTATAGGATCCGTGCTTAGGACTGCAGCTTTGTACCTTTTTTTTTTTTTTTTTTTTTTTTAATCAACTGATACTAGAAAGTTATACAGATTTGTTATTAACTTCTATTTAAAAATTTCCAGTCTTCCAGTACTTATCAGCTGCTGTATGCCCTACAGCAGGGGTTCAACCTCAAATACAAAGTGGGCCAAAATTAAAAACTTGGACAAAGTCGCAGGCCAACTTTGATATATATTGAAGCATAGAAGCAGCGTCTCTGGCACTTTCATAGCAGCGGTTTCAGGGCTATCAGCAGATTAGGTTTGTCCAACCTCCTCATTGGGTTATTTCCCATTAAGTTTTGTTCCTGAAACCATTTACAAAGACTTAAAGGAGTGCTCCAGCGTGGGGGCACTTTTTTGGGGGGACTGGAAAGGAGGTGGCTGAAATAAAAGACGTCCACTTACCTCCCCGGTTCCAGTGGCGGGTCCCGCATCACGGGCTCCGGTGCCCGGACGCTTCCTGGTGTCTGACGCCGCACGAGACGCGACGTCTCAGGGACGCTCAGCCACTCAGTGAAGGAGGCGGGATCCGAGCGGACTTCAAACAGATCCCGCCTCCTTCACTGAGTGGCTGAGCGGCCCTGAGACGTAGCGTCTTGGGCGGCGTCAGACACCAGGAAGCGGCCGGGAACCAGCACTGGAGCGCCGTGATGCGGGACCCGCCGCTGGAACCGGGGAGGTAAGTGGACGTCTTTTATTTCAGCCACCTCCTCCCCGGTCCCCCCCAAAAAAGTGCCCCCACGCTGGAGCACCCCTTTAAAGCGACTCTATACCCACAATCTGACCCCCCCAAACAGCTTGTACCTTCGGATAGCTGCTTTTAATCCAAGATCTGTCCTGGGGTCCATTTTGCAGGTGATGCAGTTATTGTCCTAAAAAACAACTTTTAAACTGGCAGCGCTGTGTCTAATGGCCGTGGCCTAGATTGTGTGTGCATTAGGCTGGCACAACCTCTCTGTCCCTCCTCCCCACTCTCCTCATCATTAGGAATGCTCCAGGCAGATTGTCTCCCATTCCTTAGCTGTGTGAATACTGAACATGGGCTGGATTGTTAAGCACCTGTGCAATTTTCAGCATGTACAAAATGTTCCAGTGGCATTCCTAATGATGAAGAGGGTGGGGAGGAGGGACGGAGGGGTGGTGCAAAGCTAGGGCACAGACACTCTAGGCCCCGGCCGTTGGACACAGGGCTGCAAGTTTAAAAGTAGTTTTTTAGGATAATAACTGCATCACCTGCCAAACAGACCCCAGGACAGATCTTGGATTAAAAGCAGCTATGCGAGGCTACAAGTGGTTGGGGGGGGGGGGGGGGTCAGATTGTGGGTACAGAGTCACTTTAAGATGGCCATACATCTTCAATTACTGGCAGGCTGGCAATTAGTTCTCTCTCCCATCCTCCCCATACACAGGAAAGCTTGGCGGCTAGACAGAGGTCTGGCTATGGCTTCTCTCTCCCAGAACAAAGGTCGGACAGTGATTTTTCCATCACGCCTGACCCCTATCTCCACCATCATAATCATCTGTCAGTGGACGGTAATTTAATATACCCTACTAGTGCATAAGGATCATAATAGCCACTATGAACAGATGATCCCAAGGATTATTTGCCACATTGAAATACATTCCCCAGCTTGTATTTTTTTATGTTGGACCTGCAGCATCAGCTGAAAGCCGGACAGACTTCAATAGATAGCTGTTGTGTTATACAGATGACTAGTTTTACCTTAAAGGGTTGTCTCAACACTGTTCTCTAGAGATGGATAGTGGACAGGAGGCCATATTTTTTGTTCCATGTTTTCTGAGCAAAATTACTTTGCTGGAAGTCAGAATATTGGTTTTCCTTGGCCTTGCAGAGTATCTAATCTGTTAGTAGATGGGAAATCCCTGGTGCAGCATGAACCTTCGTAATAGTACAGACAGCAAGCTGGGAACAAGGAGGAAGAGAGAGCTGACTGGACAGGTCGGCGCTTGCTTCCTCCTCCGTGTGATAGGGCCCATACTGCTACGGCTCTGCAGATGCATTGATAACCTTAACAATGCAACCAATTATAGATAGGTTTTCTATAATAAGAACAACAGACCAGATTTATATGTCAAATATAGATTTTTATTTACATCCCACATTGGCATCTGCTGAATTTGATTTATGAGGCACATTGGGAAAAATGATCACCGACACATTAGACAGCAATGTACAGGCAGTATCTGCAACATTTACACCACATCTAGAGATATATTTTGGGATAAATAAATATTAATTTCGGGATGATAGCTACATTCTCTTGAGGCTAATTAAAAAAGAAAAGAAAAAAAACTCATGTTTGAGGTTCGCTCTTCTCTAATAATTCTCTATTCCTGGGCATGCAGTGCTGCTATTATCCTGCAGTGGCCATGACTATGAGATGTGCAGCTGCCCGCTGCCGGGCGTTTATGATGAGGTGGCTATGGGACAAGCAATCATTTAATGTTATTTTATAATAATTACCCCTGAGAGTAGGTTATATCCCAGTTTTGTGGGGTACAGATTATCTAAAAATGAAACTCTGGTATAAATAAGTCCAAGGCTCGGCTGACATTCTGCAGTCTGCGGTAGACACCTGTGAATATTTGCAAAAATTAAGAGTAGATGAAATCTGTGGCAGCAAATGGTATGCTGTGGATTTCAGTGGTAAGGGTTCCAAATGAGAAGCATTTAATGTCATGTGCCAAGTAATAAGGTTGCAGTGTTTCATTAAATTTTTTGGAATGGATCCTGCAGAAAGTTGGAGTCCATCCTTTATAATCCCCATTCCTTTTGAATCTGGCTCCAAAACTGTACAAAAACAAAGAGCTAATATCAGACTCCCCTCCTCCAGGCTGTGCTGCCCTGCTTTGGGGTAATCCTGTCCATAATATGGCTGACATGGAGGAGCATGTGATCATGCCCAGTCCCCAGTGTCCACCATATGTATATACAGAGTGGTGGACACTGGGGGGGGGGGGGGGGGGCATGGTAACATGCTCCTCCATGTCGGCCATCTTATGGACAGAATCACCACAGAGCAGGGCAGCCCAGTACAGCCTGGAGGAGGGGAGTCTGATATTAGCTCTATGAGGTACACAGGGAGCTGTTGTCAGTATATGCAGTGTGTACACTTACTAATATTATACACTAAACAATTTTACTATCAATTGGCCAACCTCTTTGTAAAATAACTCACTGATCACTTTTTTTTTCTCTGAATTGATGCCTTGCGGTTGCTGTGCAACTGCGCATACACTTTCCCACAGTACCCTTTTCTTGCATGAGCATAAGTGACTCTACTTGTTGCCCAAAAGCGGGTCACAATCAGGGGCAACAGGTTATCAAAGCAATGCAGGCTCATGGGGGATTAGCGAGTCTATATCTCTCAAATAGGACATTTTCAGAAAAGCTTGTACAATTGAAATACTGTATGTTGCAATTAACATAATGCATCAGTATGGACCTATTTATCTTTATGGCTCTTTTCTAAACAGCGATTATCGGCTTAACTAGCCAATTATTCCCTGCTAAAGCCCCTGCCGTTTTCAGCTTTTGGTAGCCATCCCTGCAGAAAAATATATCAAGAAAACAAAAAATCCACGGCACTCGGTGAAATGGATGGAAGACGGGTGCCAACCTCAGCACTAAGGGTCCTTCGTGCACAATATAGAAGTCCAAAAATTGAGGTAGCACTCCGAAATGAAAAAATATCAGTGATTTATTATCTCATAAGCACAGCAGCAACCTTTTGGTGTCACAATGAACACCGTTTTCAAGCAAGTGAAAACGGTGTTCATTGTGACACCGAAACGTTGCTGCTGTGCTTATGAGATAATAAATCACTGATATTTTTTTCATTTCGGAGTGCTACCTCAATTTTTGGACTACTGCAGACAAATATAGTAATATGTATTGCCTGCGAGTAGAGTACGAGAAGCCGCTTTATTGGGAAGGAATGAATTCTGATGCGTTATCCTCAGTGTAAATGTGACCTTACAATACCCTCATATACAAATTTGATGCCATGTACAAAGGAAGTTCCGTATAGACGGGATACACTCGCAGAGCATTTCATTAAGGCATTACACAAACCATAAAGCTTTACCAAATAAAAGTTTACATCAAAACTTTGACACGTCCATATCACTTCTTTTTAGGGCAGTAATCTGTACAAAAATGTAGTGAATTTCCCTTTACGTATCTCAACCAATATCTTGTATCTCTCACCTATCAAGTCACAGGAAAAACCACATCAAAACAACTGTAGTGAGAACTGATCCCACAGCAAAAGATAAAAGAGAACCATAGCGCTATGAACACGGTCACATGGGCCAAAGCAGAACCAGGCTACCAATGTACCAATCCTATGCTGCCTACTCTTTTATACTGAGGAGATCCTTCCATGCCTTATACATACGCACCTCACTTCTCCATATAACCTGCTCCACAGCCATGACATATGGCCATAGCCTGTAGGAAGAGCTTTTCATCCATTGTTCTTATGAAGTCAGATGAAGAGCCGTCACTACTTCTTCCTCCTTTGCACTGGCCTGTACTGTAAAGTGCACACCAAGATATGTAATATGTAAGAGAAGACTATATCTAACACAGTCTTTCATAGAATAAAAGATATGCTTGTGAGCTCAGAACTCTGGACTCAGAAACCACTTGTACATGTGTATCGCTGATGTACACCCATTGGCTGGAAGACACTGTGCCCATGTCCTTCATCACTGCAAAGCAAAAAGAATGATAGGTAAAACCATGCCATCACAAACAACTTTATTTTTCATGTTAGCACATGCACAAACACAATCCTGTTCTCCTACACAATAGGGGAGATTTATCAAACATGGTGTAAAGTGAAACTGGCTCAGTTGCCCCTAGCAACCAATCAGATTCCACCTTTCCATTCCTCAGACTCTTAAGAAAATGGAATCTGATTGGTTGCTAGGGGCAACTGAGCCAGTTTCACTTTACACCATGTTTGATAAATCTCCCCCATTGTGTATTCCTATGAAAAATTTACTCGTACGCTGAAATTTGATACAATATTGGCTCGTATATGTATAGCCTATGGGGGAGATTTATCAAACATGGTGTAAAGTGAAACTGGCTCAGTTGCCCCTAGCAACCAATCAGATTCCGCTTTTCATTCCTCATAGACTCTTTCAAATATGAAAGGTGGAATCTGATTGGCTGTCAGGGGCAACTGAGCCAGTTTCACTTTACACCATACACCCAAATGCCTTTAGGATTAAATAATCAATGTAAGTTCAGACCTTTCTGTCAAGCTTAGAAAAAGCCTAGCTAGTGACTCTTAAAGGAGTATGCTCACTTGGCCAATTCAGCATGCGTCTCACTCTCACGTCCTTGTTTGGGGGGGGGGTTCCTGGGATGGATTGGTGCACTGAGGGTGGTAGTCCCACCCCAGTGCACCAAAACATCATACTTGCAAATGGAATGGAAATCCTCGCTGAGGCAGAAACTGTTCCCTATAGAAAATAACACTGTCACCCCCTTTTTGCATTCTGACTGGTCTTTTATCATCTGCAGATTGTGCTAAGTGGAGGAGGCTTCACGGCAACAGTGCCGTTTAGCCCCACCCACAGCATCACCATAGGCTTCGCCCCTCTGTGGTGTCATTGGCACCTAGACCCCTCCCCCTTTCCAACCATTGGAACAGGCTGGCCTAACGGTCCAGGCCCACTCCCTCTAGGTCGGCCCATACCAATGGGTGTCGAGGGGGCCCACGTGGTAATGATGTCATGGAGGGGTGAGGCATATGATGGTGCTAAGTGGCGCAATCTGCAGATGATAAAAGATCACTTTTTACTGGAACAAGCATCATGATGTATGATATAAAATAAGGTATGAAAACTGTTAAATTTACCCTTTACACCTGTGTAGAGAAGTCAGAATGCAAAAAGGGGGTGACAGTGTCACTTGAAGCCTGAAAAGGCTCATGGTGGCTAGAGAGGTATACACATGATATCAAGTGTACAGCATGTAATGTAAACTCATATAGACTAGGGTCAGTAGATACTGTTACAGATACAGAAATCAATAAACGGTTAACAATTTAAGCAAAGAGGCTTGAAACACAAAAATAAGGAGGTAATAGTGTAGAATATAGGTTTACTATATGTGCCCAGAAATAGTAAATGTATTCCCAGAGCCCCCATTGTCTGACGTGTAACTCTGACCAATGATTGGGTACATCACATACTGACCAGATGAATGCTTGCCTGCACTGATGTTTTCAAATGCCTTTTTGGCGGGTATTCTTATCTTCACATATGCAACATAATGTCCTCCTTTCATAGACCCGCTGTGCTCTACTACTCCATAAAGACTGTACAGAATCCGCTTTTCTTCTGGCACATTCTATACAGGTGTAAAAGGAACGATTATCATACTAAAAAATTATTTCAGCATTAAGTTTCTTACTAAACAGAAAATGAGAATATAAAAGGTAATAGACTGCTCGGAGAACGGAGACACTCGTACAATGTCTGCTGGGCTCGGTTAGTTTTCTCATTACAATAACATGTGCTATCATCATACACTACCGCTAAATGGTGAATGGGGCCAAATGTAATACAGTAATACCTTAGTGTTCTAACACTTCAGTATTCAAATGACATTTCCCTCTGAAGGTTTGTTCGGTAACTGGGGAGGGAGATTACGGTCATCTGAACGGTTCAGCTGACAGTTATTGAGGTGTTTGGACACCAAGACTCACAGGAGCGGGGATTCCCGTCATGGGAGTGGGTTTACATTCCGGAATCCTCGCGGATAAGTTCTGGCAGATTCCATGGCTTGTACCCGTTCACGGCAGCGCACCTATCTGCCCGTGCCCAAGACACCATTCTATGGCTGGGCCGATCAGGACATGTCAGTTGAAAGAACTGACATGTCCATTCTTTCAGCGGACAGCGGAATCGGCCCGGCCATAGAATTGTGTCTATGGAGTCGGCGGATATGCGCGCCACCATGAACGGAATCCGCTGGAACTTGTTTGTGCGGATTCCGTAGTGTGAACCTACCCTAATGATGGGAATCCCCGATATAAACCGTGCTCCTGCACAATGATGTCCTCCCTCCCCAGGCTGCTGTCGCACTCAACCGCATAGGAGACACGCTAGCCACCTGGGGAGAGAGGATGTCACTGTGCAGGGGGACGGTTTAGAGCTGGGCTTCCAGTCATTATGACTGGAATCTTTGCAAGTAGTGGTGCACGATGCGGGTGGGCCAGGTGCTCTGTACCTGACCCATGGAGTGTAAAAAACGATTTAACACATTTACATTGTTTCCTATGGGAACACACATCTCGGTTCTGAAACAGTCTTCCAGAACAGACTGAATTGGAGAACAGGAGGTATTACTGTAATCATTTTTGTCAACCCTTTTGAGCTACATATATATTGGGGGATGCATATTTAGCACAAATATTTATATATATTTATAAGTGGGAGCTATCCAAATATATATATTTATAAGTGGGAGCTATCCAAACAAAAATAAAAAAAACAAGGAAATGCTGACTAGAAGACTTTGAGTCCTTGATTTACAACAGACACAGAATGTATAGTTACAGGAATGGTAGGAAGAATGCTTAGACAGAAAGGGGTTGTCCAGCGAAAATCTTTTTCTTTCAAATCAACTGGTGTCAGAAAGTTCTATAGATTTGTAATTTACTTCTATTAAAAAATCTCAAGTTTTCCTATACTTATCAGCTGCTGTATGTCCTGCATGAAATGTTTTGTTTTCTTTTCAGTCTGACACAGTGCTCTCTGCTGACATCTCTGGCCGAGACAGAGACTGTTTAGAGCAGTAAAGGTTTTCTATGGGGATTCCTATAGAAAACCTCTCCTGCTCTGGAAAGTTCCTGTCTCGGCCAGAGATGTCAGCAGAGTCAGACTGAAAAAAACAACAACATTTTCTGCAGGACATACAGCAGCTAATAAGTACTGGAAGTAATAGAAGTAAATTACAAATCTATATAACTTTCTGATACCAGTTGATTTGAAAGAAAAAGATTTTCACTGCACAACCCCTTTGATATATCTGCGTTCGCCATATCTATAAACATTTCAATGAGTTTTGACTTTAGATCTACATGAAATCATGACATGTTTTTGTGCTCACCCTGTATATTATATCATCCACTATGTAACGCACAGTATAAACTAACAGTAACTCACCAAGTTATTATGCCATACCTTGCAGGACACAGAACAAAATGGAGCCAAATCTAATACGAATGGAAAGTCCACATGCCTATTGATTTTACGCAGTGTTAACCCATTCTGCAACAAAACAAATTTCATTACAGCAAAGGACATTTGCACACATATAGTTACATATATAAAAACATGTCCAAGTATGTCCAAGGAACCGTGCATCATACCTGACAAAACCTTTTCAAGTGCAAAATGAGATTGGCTGGCACTGAAGATATTAATAGCTGTTTCCGAGCATTGGTGTACACACTATCTTGCTTTTCCTCTAAAAGTGGAAATTAATGGTAAATCAGAAATAAAAACATTGTATACATTAAAAATTCCAAAAGGTAAGACAAACATTTCCTCTTAAAGTAACTTTGTTACAATTGCATCCAGTCTAGGCATACACTGTTAAAGTGTCACTGTCGTTTTATTATTATTATTATTTTTTTATTTTTTTTTGCAGAAATCAATAGTCCAGGCGATTTTAAGAAACTTTGTAATTGGGTTTATTAGGCAAATATGCCATTATCTGCATTCAAAAAGACTTTCCCCAGGTCCCCCCCTCCCTCCTCTCTCTCATCCACTGCTCATTATCAAGAAATCCCAAATGTAACCTATGGAGAGGGGAGGGGGGAGCAGGAAGGAGGGAGATTAGTTGCCAGCAGAGAGCAGAGAACAAAGGATTACACAGTGGGAGCTGTGTGAAAACGGTATTCAGAGGTCAGAGAGGTGAGTGCTGACTTTAGAGGAGATAGCCCAATGATGTAGCTGTAAATTAACTCTTTGTTGTCCTGTTTTGGTGCCTCATCTCCCTCCACCCCTCTCTCCTGTGCTGATAGTTCGAAACAATGTGCCAAATATTTAAAGGAGAAGTCCGGCCAAAAGTATTTTTTAATATGTTATTAATTATGGAAAGTTAGACATTTCTAATGTACATTAATTATGGGAAATGCACATATACTGCTATTTCCCTTAATTTAAAGAGACTCTTTGCCCACAATCTGACCCCCCCCCCCCCCCCCCCCCCCCCCCAAACAGCTTGTCCCGTCGGATAGCTGCTTTTAATCCAAGATCTGTCCTTGGGTCCGTTCGGCAGGCAGATGCTCCAGGCAGATTGTCTCCTAATCATCAGCTGTGTGAATACTGAACATGGGCTTGATCGTTAAGGCAACTGTGCAATGTTCAGACAGGAGAAAATGTTCCAGTGGCAGTCCTAACGGTGAAGATGGTGGGGAGGAGGGACGGAGGGGTGGTGTAAGCCTAATGCATACACAATCTAGGCCACGCCGTTGGGCACGGAGCTGCAAGTTTAAAAGCTGTTTTTCAGAACAATAACAGCATTACCTGCGGAACGGACCCCAGGACAGATCTTGGATTAAAAGCAGCTATCCGAAGGTACAAGCGGTTGGGGGGGTCAGTACAGAGTAGCTTTAAAGGAGAACTCTGGCAAAAAAATCATTATTTTAAACGAGGGGGGGGGGACACACATAAACTAGCACTACTTACCTCTCTGTGCCTCCACAATGCCGCATCACAGACTTAGGGACCCCTGACGGAACAAATTTTCTCCCAAGTTGCAATGTCGGCATGTATAAGGGAAAAATACATGACCCAGCTAATGGATTGCCCGCTCTCCCAATCAGTGACTGCCGCTGTGTCCTGCCCCAGACACTTACTGTCTGAGTGACAATCCAACATCTGAGTCATGAGGTCCTTTCAGAAGCAGATCCTGGAGCGCGGCCGGAGTCCTGGAGTGATAAGTTAGAGCTTCAGAGGCACAGGGAGAAGTAAGTAGAGCTTGTTTATTATTTTCCTCACTAACCCTGCCTGCTGAAAAATTATCATTTTTGCTGGAGTTCCTTAAAGAGTGTGTCCAGGCTTAGAAAAACATATCCGCTTTCTTCCAGAAACAGCCCCAGTCTTGTCTCCAGGTTGGGTGTGATTTTGCAGCTCAATTCTATTGAAGTGAATGGAGCTGAACTGTTATACCACAAGCAACCTGAAGACAGGGGTGGCTCTGTTTTTGCAAGAAAATTGCTGTGCTTTTTCTAATCCTGGATAACCTCTTTAACTGTTCTTTATACAAAACCAGGAAACCCTGCCTAAAATGACTGATTTCATGTTGTAATAGACCTATATGACCTATTTCACCTGGAAGAAGTAGCTGTAGCATAAAAGGTCAAGTTTAGAGATAATCACTACTAGAGCATGGCCGAGTGGGATCGTTTGGCAATTGAATACCGGTGGCTGAAAAACTTGGAGTCCTGGAAAACATGGATACAGCCTATGGTTCTTCTTCAGCCACCATTATTCAATTGCTGAACCATCTGACTCAAGCATGCTCGAGTAGTGCTAACCTCTAGTCAGGTTTGATAATCTGCACAGATACAGGAATACGCGTGTCTCAGATTTGTCCCAAACAGAAAAGTTGCTGTTCTTCTGAACAGCCTCTAGAGGGCACTATTGTTATTCTGAAGGTTTGCATCTCATACCTAAATACATTTCCTGCTGCATGTATTATTAGTGGATCCTATTTTACAGAAATGCTTCATTAATTCTGAGACAAGCCAACCCGATTTCAAATGTAAAACCAAGATACGGAAGTATAGGAAGTGAAGCGATTTTCTGAGCTTGTAGCAAATTAAGAAGGGAAAAACACCAAGGGGGAAGGTATTTGTGTGTATATGAGGCCTTTGAGTTTATTTGGTGAACTGTGTGTTTTGCACCAAATTTATCAAAATAGCCTAAAGAGCTACATGAATAGAGAAGGAACTGAATATCAGTTTTCCAACAAACAAATGTGGTCTTGACTGGAGTGGCGCTGTGCCAGCATATTCACCAAATTCAGAGAGCTATACATTGATTTTTCATTGACACAGCTTCATGAGGCTGGTATATTGTACGACAAGTATATCATTCAATTGTATGGACGATGTTGAGAGCTGGACTGCCTATTAGTGTTGAGCGGATCTGTCAAATTGTTCATGTTCTGCAAACGTTATCCATAGATACAACCTAAGGCTGGGTTCACACTACATATATTTCAGTCAGTATTGTGGTCCTCATATTGCAACCAAAACCAGGAGTGGATTAAAAACACAGAAAGGATCTGTTCACATAATGCTGAAATTGAGTGGATGGCCGCCATTTAATGGCAAATATTTGCTGCTATTTTAAAACAACGGCTGTTATATTGAAATAATGGCCGTTATTTACTGTTATATGGCGGCCATCCACTCAATTTCACCATTGTGTGGACAGATCCTTTCTGTGTTTTAAATCCACTCCTGGTTTTGGTTGCAATATGAGGACCACAATACTGACTGAAATATACGTAGTGTGAACCCAGCCATAGGCTGTATCCATGTTTTCCAGGACTCCCTAGGGTGGTATCAAACATCTGCAGCCACGGGGAATAAAACTCTAGTTCGGGTTTGGATAACGTTGCAGAATCCGAACATTTTGACAGAACCACTGATCACTACAGCCTATGCATGGATTTGCAGTCTGAATGTAAACAAGCATTCTCTTACACTTACTGACCGCAAACCAAAATCTTGGGAGACTGATGAGAAATTGTAACAAAAATATTAAAGTTGTAGTTTTAGGCCTTGCTTACACTGTACTTACACGCCACCACAAATCCTGCTTTATTTAGGGTTAAATGGGGTGGCACATAGCACCCCCTGAAAACACTATGGGGGAAATGTATCAAAAGTATCTATATGCCAGTCTTAAAGGGGAACAATCAGCAGGTTAAATTTGATCATAGTTGCTCTTTAACTAAAGTCCTGACCCTGTGCAGCAGCCATCAACACCAGCGCTGAGATTAACTTCACAATATATACCTGTGTACGGGCTTATTGCAGTAATATTGGTGCAGGGGACAGGCATGCCTCCCGCCCACCCACTTGGAGTGCAAACGGGTCTATCTAGGCTCATGTTTAATACGTTCTCCCCAGAAGACATTACCCTTAGAATGAGGCTTCCTTTGATTCCGGATCCTGTTCTCAGTGCACTTTTCACACAGCAACTTGTTGTTCCCCATTAAGAGCTCGACAGATGTAAACTGGTACAGACAGGACTGCACAGAGCATTCTTTGGAGCTGGTTACGTAGCCCTGGGAGAGGGTTTGGAAAGCATTTTGTGGGTTCTGGGATAGCACACACTTCGCATAAGAACAAGGCAGATTGCTTGTGCTGCTGACATCTTTACAGGAGGCCAACTTCTCGGCCACTTGATTGAGGTTGAGCTTGGACAAAGAGACGCTGACTGCATCAATGTCAATGTTATTATTAGCGGACTGTGGCCTCTCCAAAGTGACATGATTTTTATGATTATTAGGCTCCCTCTTTGACTCCATTTGGAGTGATGAATTTTCGCAGTCTGAAGCCTCACTATCCGCATCTCCGCTGCTCTCACCATCTCTGTCACTGCCATCAGACTGGCTGCCAGGCTTCACACTCCTGGATGTAGACCTGGATTCCTGTATTACAGCATCACTTCTATCCACTTGGCTCTGCTTATTACCTTCATCAGTTATTACAGGACTATTACTGTTGTCGGAAGGTGATTTCTGTGAAACGTTCTGTCCATCAGTTAACGGATTCTAAGATAAATCAACAAAGACGTGCAACCACTTAAGAAACACAAGGGACAAGCACATTTTTACATAGAATAAGAAACAATTCTGACAATTAATAGAGAACATGTCAGCCATCCTGGCGTGTCTATAAATGATTACCAAAGCAGAGCTGTCAACCTAAAGTGTATTAACTACTAAGGAGTAAGGACATATTCACAAGTCTGTGGTTCTGTCTGCAGTTGTGGACAGAACATAGGGCCAATAGGTCTCAATGGCCACGATCCATGCCACAAAACAAACAAAAAAAAAAAAAAAACTAGACAGGTCCCAGTGTGGACAAGACTTTGCGGCACAGATCAATATCTTGTAGTGTAGCGCTCTGTGAACCACGGAGCGTCACTGATGCACATTCGTAGTTCAGTCCACGGTTGCGGGTCAGCGGTCACAGGCTGCACTACAGATGTGTGAATGTGACCTAGCTAGTGATGCATTAGGATACGGAGCTTCCTGTTCCACCTCCATTACTCCCATCTCCAGTGTAAGACCCAGCACCATAGTGTTACATAGCGCTGAGGCGGAGTGGAAAGCTCAGTTTCCTAATGCATAGTGAAATGCAGCAGGGAGGGCGCACGATCGGGAAACCTGTCCCAGCATCAAATTCAAAAAGACAAATTTTCCAATTAATTTTTTTTGCAGGACTTATTTGTACATTGCAGTGACAATATCCATTTTGCTTTTACGCAAAAATTGTGTTGAGTACAATTACAATACTCAATTTATATACATTTAACTTCCTACTTTTACAAATTCTTAAAGGGGAACTATCACAGCAGGTTAGAGCAATCTTACCTGCTGATATGTCCCTATTGCACAGGAGAGACACAGAGGAGGAAGGTATGTCTCTTACCTTCATCCTGTGTGCCGTTCCAGTGCAGTTAGCTGTGTGCTCCGTGGTCCGCTGAGACCAATTCCTTGCAAGTACTATACCGACTTCAGGCAAAAAAGATCCAGGGACTTATCTTAGAGTTAGATTTAAAGTACTAGGGATTACTACTGCGGGAACCTAATCCACTAAAGTCTGAATGCTTACATCTGGTACTGGAACCCTCCCTCTACAGGTGACTACAGGTCAGTGAGCCATCTATTAACATTTGCAGGATTCATCAGTATACACCTGCCTGGTAGGGTCGCTACTGCTGACTTTAGCAGTGCAATTCTATCTACTATAATTATAGTTACCCTTGTGTTTGCAAGCAGGTAGCCAATTCTTTCGAACACGCAGCGCTCCAGACTCTACAACAGTTATCAGTGGAAAATATAGGCAGCACATAGTTTGTGTTGACAGATCTGTGCTCTGCTTCTAAGGTCTGCATTAGGCAGCACAGCTATGGCTGCTATGGAGCGCTAGTACATATAGCTCTCATAAGAGAAGAATAAAGTAAATAATATAAGGGCAGACTAGCTTTTACCTAATTGTCCTAATATGCCCTTTAAATCAGTGATGATGGTGTCAGACTGTATAGGGATACATCCTATAAAAAAATAACGGTAACACCCAGTTACCCATATTATTTATTATTCCCATTATAGGCATTGGGCTAAACCATTAAAAAGTCTGACATGTGCTGACCCACATCTATTTTAAGTAGTAGTTTCCATGACCCCCTGGTAAGGTGTGACAGAAAAAGTTGTGAACGCTTGCTTGACTATTTCCATGATACAAGAGCTGCATACACACAGCATCCTCTCCATTTATTCCTGGTTCAGGTATGTTTGCCAGTAACTACCTCACCAAGTGGCCTGGGTGGCTAGGGGGATGCCCATTCTGGAGATAGGTGTTAGTGTAGAGGTAGAACCCACACCTATTAGGTCTATTCTGTCCATAAAGGTCTATGAAGGGAATAACAAACAGGTGCTCTACGTTGTCCATTTCTAATACAATATCACAATTTCTGAAAAGGTTTCCTGTCAAACTGACCTATGACAGGGTAAATATGTACAGGCTGCATATATGTGGTCTTACATAGATGTCTAATATCCTTACATTGTTGATGATTCCGGGGTGTGACTTGTATATTCTCCCCGGCGAGTTGTCATTACAGTTACAGAACATATTATCCAGAGGGATTTTTGCCTTGTTTCCTTTTCCACATATCACAGGTTTGGAGACCTAAGGTAACAACAGCACAAAAGTCAAGGTTTTACATGAACTTGTTTGACAGAACATGAACTGGTTTAACTTTCAATGGGACCCTTGGTGCTAAACTGTGCTGAAAAGTAGTGACATGTGATGTCAATTCTTTTTTTGCGTGTTTTTCCGCTCCTGCACTTGATTCTGGGCTCTGAGATGCAGTTTTGGATGTAGAAACATGCCAAGCAGTGTGTATTTTAACCATGCAAAAGGGGACTTTCAGCACTGATCCGTCTAGGACTAATGGGGACGCTCTTAAGGCTGCACTGGATAAATATGCCGAATTTACTATCTATAAGGCCCAACAGAAGATCTTTTTTCAGGGCCAAAAAAGATTTAGAGAGGGTGGGAGGCCTGGCAAATATATGGCTAATATTGTAAGAGCTCAGGAAGCTAGGAGGTGTATAGTTTCTTTGTATGATGGGGAGGGTGTGCTGACCCACGATGCTGAAGGGATCAAAACATTAATAGGCGAATACTTCCGGGAAGTGTATACCTCTAGTGGGAGAGGGGACGGAGGGGAAACCCAAGCATTCCTCGAGGGTCTGGATCTACCTAGAATTAATCCTGATAAGAAAGCTTTGCTGAACAGGCCACTCGGGGTGGGGGACCTCCTCAGAGCCCTCAAAAGTTTCCGGGGACAATCAGCCCCGGGGACCAATGGGCTCCCCTTCGAGCTTTACAAGGAGTATTCTGACATCTTACTTCCATGGCTTCTAGAGACTTTCCGGGCCTCTCTCTTGGAGGGCTTTCATCCTCCCTCCATGAGAGAGGCCTGCATTGTTCTCATTGGTAAGATCTTGATACAATTGAGTCATACCGCCCTATTTCATTACTGAATACAGATGGTAAGATTATCGCAAAGGCTATTGCTTTGCATCTGGCGAAGGTAGCGGCGGACCTAGTCGGAGAGGAACAGACAGGGTTTGTACCCGGCAGGATCATACATGATAACATCACTATGGTTTTTGCCAATATTCAGCTTGATAGGGAGGCTCCCCGCTCCATCCTGTCCTTAGACGCCACTAAGGCGTTCGACAGGGTGGAGTGGGGATTCCTCTGGAGAGGTTTGATTTGGGGGAGAACCTCATTGCATGGATTAAGCTGTTATATTCATCTCCCCGGGCTAGGGTGGTGGTTAATGAGGACACTACGAACTGGTTCCCTTTATCCAGGGGCACCTGTCAAGGGTGCCCGCTTTCTCCCCTTCTTTTTATTTTTTACATAGAACCTCTGGCTGCCTGTCTCCGATCCTCAGTCGAGGTTAGGGGCTTTGGTCTGAAGGGGCTCGATGATAAGTGTCTTCTCTACGCGGACGACGTTCTCCTTTTTTTACGTGGCCGTGAGGAGGCGATTCATGGTGCTATGACTATTGTAAAGAAGTTCGGTACTGTCTCGGGTTTTGAGGTAAAATTGGGGCAAATCTTGCCTATTGCCTTTATATGACAACTTCACTGTGGAGGCACTGGGGGGTTTGCCCATCCGGGTGGTGGATTCGATAGAATATCTGGGTATCCATATTTCCCCCTCCATCGGTAGATTTGCCGAACTTAATCTTACTCCTTTACTAAATAAGATTTAGAAGAAAGTGGACTTCTGGTCCAGACTCCCCATAGATATGTCAGATAAAATGGCTATTCTAAAAATGATTATTCCCCCTCAGGTGCTGTACCTTCTCTTCTCCTCTCCGATATGGATCTCTGACCAATGGTTTGGGAAGTTAACCTCTCTTCTCAACTCCTTCATTTGGGGGGGGGGGGGGGGGAGGAAACCCCGATTGAAATATAAAAACTGGACTTGGGCAATTGGTGAGGGGGGTATGGCCTTGCCAGATTTTGCATTATACTTCCTTGCAATGGGAGCCCAGGACCTTAAGCAATGGCGGACCTCTCAGGTGTTCAAATATATTATGGATCACTGTGGTTGGAAATATGCAGACGCCCTGGTTGGGGTGGACGCTGGATTTGGGGGTTATAATGAATTAGCACAAGTTAATAAATATGTGAAAATGTGGCGGAAGATGAAAAAAAAAAATTAACTGTAAGGGATGTTTTGGATTTTCCTCACTTTGGGGGAATCAACTATTAGAGGAATTTCTTAAAATTCAAGATTTTCATTTTTGGTCTAATAGGGACCTCACGTATATACATCAGTTGGTCACAGATGGAAAAATCATTAGTTTTAAGGAATGTAAGGCCATATTTGGCCTCACAAATGCACAAGTACTATGGCATGCACAGATTAAAGGGGCTTTCAAAGACACACATAATAAGGAGATTTGGCACTATGAATCTCACTCCTTTTTTGAGCACCTGAGAGACCCTCCACAGGGTAAGAAATTGCTGTCAGGCATCTATAGATGCCTTGTTCGAGCCTGGGATAATCCGTATGTTGAGAAAGTCAGGCAAAAGTGGGAACTTAGAATTGGGGCAATTCCACAGGATAGATGGGAGACAGCGCTTCATAACAATAGAGTTGTGGCTCTGAATCCACCCCATAGACTCATCCAACTAAAAATCTTATATCGGGTTTATTACTTCCCACAGAAACTTTGTATGGTGGGTTGCTGGAAGTCCTCTCGGTGCCCTAAGTGCAATTCTGAACACGCCGATTTCTTCCACCTGATCTGGGACTGCCCCAAGATACAGGTATTCTGGAGGAAGATTGGGGAGTATATGACAAATTGCCTCTCCCTTGCGGTTCGGGAGGACCCCTTTTTGATTTTGTTTGCTGGGCATGATAATGATGGGTCAGATGGCTCTTTGCTGAATAAACTTTGGGCACTGGGTAGGGTGGTAGTGTCCCGCAAATGGCTGGGGGAAGTCCCTCCAACCTTGGCAGAATGGAGAGCTTTAGTGGATAGAACATGCAGCTATGAGAGGTGCCTCGCTAGAACCAACTCCAATAAAGCCTTGCGAAAGTACGATAGATTATGGCTTAAATGGATCAGTAACCGAATGTGAAGAAAGGTTTGGTTTCTCCATTTTTCTTTTTTTTGGGGGGGGGGCTCTCTCTCTCTGCCTTGGTCTTTTTCTCTTTCGCCTGGTTGGGTGGGGTGGGGGGCGGGGAATAATTGTTTAATTGGTTGTTTTTTATGGACTTGTGTTTAGAGCTAGCTATTGGAGGGGTAGGTGGAGTAATGTTTTTTTGGCTTCCACTGATCCTACTTGTGCTGATTCTATTTTTATCAATGTTGTTGATTTGTGATATAAAATAAAAGAATTAAAGGGAAAAAAAAAAAACATGCAAAGATACTCCTTCCATGCATACTACTGCGCTACTGTTGCAACTTTGTGAAATTGCAGTAAAATGGCGCAGTTTTATAGAGAGTACGCCAAGCCTGCTAACGCTGCACAATTTCTACCACAAGCAAGCAAAATCATGGTGAAAAGTTTATGGTACTGCAACAGTACACACTATTATAAAGGGGGCATTGGCGTAGCTAGGATTCACGGGGCCCCATAGCAAACATTTTTAAGGGGCCCTCCTCCCCTATGCACAACACAAAGCACTGTATGTGTGTGTGTATATATATATATATATATATATATATATATATATATATATATATATATATATATATGTATATATATGCTTCACTTTAACCCCTAACCTCTGCAAGGAGCTCTGCACATTTTCCTTTCCTACTTAATTGCACACCTGGACAACAGAGGTCAGAGGTTATCAGTGCAGTGAAGCAGAAATCTCTGTCTTCTGCTTGTTAACCCTTTTTGTGTTGCATTATGTAAGTCAACATTGGGTCAATTACACACTGCAGTACATAAGGGGTTAAGCAGAGGGACACACGCTTCTACCTTCTCCCCTGGGCCCCCCTCCTGCATGGGCCCCATAGCAATTGCCTACCCTGCCTCTATTATAGCTACGCCACTGAAAGGGGGCTATGGCAGGTTTTCATTGTGGCACAAGCGCCCCTGTTTCAGCACAGTTATGAAGAAGCCTGTGGGCAGAGGGACATGGAAGAGTGTGAACACAACCTAACCTGATATATCTACATTACCATTGCCAACATTACCAAAGTAACATCTGCTAAAACACACCACAGCAGTAAATCAATGAGAAGCTTTACTCACCCTCCCTTCTATAATCGGTAGGGAAAGATCAATAAACGCTTCTTTCACAGAAGAAATCTAGAGGGAAGAAACCTTGAGCGTTAACTATACCATCTACTCAATGTTCATCTGTATATTTAATTTTACCACCACATAGCTGCCCAGAAGTCTAATACATATACCTGCCCACTTTATCTTTGGGTATATTAGAAAGGTTTCAAATAGATAGGAAAATGTATTTTGTACACTATGGGGGGGGGGGGAGATTTATCAAACATGGTGTAAAGTGAAACTGGCTCAGTTGCCCCTAGCAACCAATCAGATTCCACCTTTCATTTTCCAAAGAGTCTGTGAGGAATGAAAGGTGGAATCTGATTGGTTGCTAGGGGCAACTGAGCCAGTTTCACTTTACACCATGTTTGATAAATCTCCCCCTATAATTAAGCTTAGATGTCTTGTGTTCAGGACGAACAGCCCAGAGTTAAAGAGATTTATCCAGGATTACAAAAACACAGCTGCTTTCTTCCAAGTACAGTGCCACACCTGTCCTCAGGTTATGTGTGGTATTACAATTTAGCTCCTGTCTCTCCAGTTGAAGTAAACTGCAACCTCTCCCCCCCCCCCCCCACCTCAAACTGAGTGTCACTGTTTCTAAAAGAAAGTAACAGTTTTTTTGTAATTCTGGCTTTAAAGGGAACTCAATTTTTATTTTTAGGTTTTTTTTGTGTGTGTGTGTGTGGGGGGGGGGGGGGGGGGGACTTATTTTTTTCATACATCCCACTGTTGACCAGCAGAATCTGATTAAGGCAAAGCAACCTAAAGCCCCTATTACAGGGCACAAACCAGCACTGTCAGATCTCATTTGCTCCTTGTTCCCCGCTCACTGGCGGCGCTATAACACATGTTGGCATCGAGCGTGCCAGAGCTGGGGGTGTGGGGGTTCCCAAGTGATCACTAGATCGTCCGGGCAGCCAATAGAAGATAGCCGCGGTCTGCTGCTGCAACTCCTATTCCATGGAGCGACGGCAGCAGATCCTTGCTATCCTGGTCGTTTGTCTTTCAGCATGTTGTACCAAAGATTTGAAGCCAAAGCCAGGAACAGACTATAAACAGAGATCAGGTCATTTGACCTCGCCCCTCTCCCTGCTGGTGACCTCACTTCTCCCTCTTGTGACTTTGTGCATCTGTCATTGGGGACAGTATTGCACCCAATGATTTCTAAGGCACCTTGCACACACCAGTATAATTCCAATCCATGCTGGGGCTACAATTTGTGCCTCAAAAAATACAAGCCATTGTATGGGTCTGTGTCAATTGTGCGTAGCTTACAGACTGACACTGCCTGGCCTTCCTCTCATTTTCAGGCTACGTCCCACTTTTTGTGGATACGGCAACATACATATACAAGATACACGTACAATTGCAGATGGTTTTTGCGGAACATAGAAAAAGAATTGCAATTCCTGACAGTGAAAACCGTACTGGAGCAATTCCACGCAGCGACATCAGGGTCATTGTGCAGCTATTGGACTTTGCGTGTTGTCGCCTGCATGCAATGTTTAGGATATGAAGCTGCCCGCTCTATGGGTCAGAGACATGGAACTGCTAAAAGTGAGCGCCAGTGAGCAGGCGGCTTCAGCAACCTTCAGCTTGCCGGGCTACCCCTTTAAAGGGGTACTCCGGCAGAAGAATAAAAAAAAATCTTTAAATCAACTTGTGTCAGAAAGTGCCAGAGATCTGTAATTTACTTTTTTTTAGTTTTATTAAAAAAAATGTCAAGTCTTCCAGTACTTATCAATGAAGTGCAGACTGCAGGGAAGTGAGACCTCTAGTGGCCAAGCTTTTAGAGCTTTTATTTTTCTAAGTAGGGAGTCATTTTTGGCAAAAGTAGTAAATTAATAAAAATATGTTTGAAACCACACAAGCTATCACATAGAGACAGAGATCATTTAAGGAAAATATGGTTCTCCTACATGTCTCAAACTGTGTTTCTTCAGGATTTTGAGAGAAAGACTAGAACAATCGGACACTTTATTCTAGCCATTAGAATTGCCACAACACTGAAAAAGAATCAGTCACAGTAATCTACACTATATATGTAAGTGATACTGCTAATATAAACAGAGCTTTAAATATCAGGTAGGTAGTATGAAATGTGATTTAAAAAAAAATGCATTGGTAGGCATGTTCATATGAAGCATGTTGGATTGTCTGATGTCTAGATTACTTATAATGTTCTATTACTGATATAATGACACAATATATTCTTGTTACAGAAAGTACCAAGGATTACTGCATCTTCAACAATCCATACTTCTATCTCACACAACTGAATGGTAACAATGAGATGTACTTACATTTTCACATTCTTCACACATGACTGTGCTGGTTAATTCACCAACAAATATTCTGTCAATAAAATTAGTTTTTATGCCTTCTCTTCCATAAGCTAGAAAAGCAGAAATATTGATGGTTAATAGCATAGGATACCTGTGTCATCACATACTGGGAACAGTATAGAACAAAGAATCTTTTAGCCTGCACCCACAATATATACACATTGACCACTAGATGGCAGTATAGAATTACTAGAGGGCACTAGCTTTTATCACATTAGTCTCCAATAATCATATTCTGATGACAGCGGGAGGATTGTGTAGGCAGTGCTCCAAAATTCTTTACCAAAATCACTACCTCTTACTACAAAAAAAAAAAAAAAAATTTAACTTTTTAATCAAATGAACAATAGGGAAGAAACGATCTGAGCTTGGGAATACATATGTTGTATTTGTATAACAAAGTACCTTTGACTTTTCTCTTTGTATCCTCGTCTGCAGTTTTAGTCGTTGGGTTGTTAAACGCTTTCAGAATACCAGACTGTATACGCTGCAATATAAGGAGGAAGAGAATGATTACTATAACCAGCATGCTCAAACCAAGGTAAAGCCAGGAGAATTCATTCTATGATATGAATGTAAAATATCTAACAGAGAATTGTGCAAAACTCTTTACTTGATGCAATGCGAAAATGAGCAACAAGACTAAGGGCCCTATTCCACCAGACGATTATCGTTCGCATAATCGTAAACGATTAACGATCTCAAACGACCGCTATTGCGAAAGACCTGAAAACGTTCACTAATTTCCATGGAACGATAATGGTTTCTTATGATCGTATTTGCGATCATTTTTTCTTCGCTATTTCTTCGCTACGGCGTTCGTATCTACTGTGAACGACCGAACGACGTCTTATTCAATGCGAACGATTTGTCAACGAGCAACGATAAAAATAGGTCCAGGTCTTATAAAGCGATCAACGATTTCTCGTTCGGTCGTTAATCGTTAACTGCATTTCAACCGAACGATTATCGTTCAGATTCGAACAATTTAACGATAATCTGAATGATAATCGTCCGGTGGAATAGAGCCCTATGTCTGTAATCCTTTTAAGAGGGGGGGGGGGGGGGGGAAACAACCTGTAAATAAAACTGCTCGGATTACATGGCTTGCTCCATACTTTTCAATGTAATCTGTGTTTTGGAGTTTTTTAGTTTTATATTGTTCTGGTCTTAAGTGCATGATCACTAATTCTCGTGTGGGATATGTTTCCATTGTTGATTTTCTTCTGCTGACGTTTCTTTTGCTGGAGAACCATGGTGAAAGTGTTATTTATTTTTCTAATAAATGCTAGAAAAATGTTTGACAATTTGCTTTCTACATATGTGTTCACCATTAGGGCCTTGGTCATCCTAAACTCCAGTCATATGTATTGTGCACTTCTAGAATTACTGTACTGGTTGGACTGTACCCCATATGTTAAAACTTAAAGCGTATCTGTCATTAGAACAAACTTCTGCTACATGGTGCCGAGGTGCCGAGACCCCTCTGATCACAACAATGAAGGGGCTGAATCCCTTAGCAGCGCACACTCTGCTCCTCCATCTCCGCTCTCAATGCTGTTACAATTGACTGATAATGGAGGTTCCGGCAATCACCTTTACCAGAAGTTCCATAGACTCAATGCTAATGTTGCAATTGGCGGAATTATAATAGAGAGCGGAGATGAAGGAGCAGAGCGTGCGCTGCTAAGTGCTTCTCCCCCTTTGTTCTCAAATTTGTCAGGGGACTCAGCACCCGGACCCCACCAATACAAACTTTTGCCATGTGGCAATGACACGTCAGAAGTTTGTTCTAATGACAGGTACGCTTTAACAGATTATAGATAAAAACAAGAATATTAGAGACCTACTGTATGTTTACTAGAGATGTGTCCATAGACAAAGAAAAACAGTGAAAAGTCTCCCTGCTTATCCATGGGCTGTATCCATGTTTTCTTGGCAGCCCTAGGGCCGTATCCAACATCTCTAGCCATCGGAAGTCAAATGCTGACCATTCAGCTTTGAAGTAACCTGAACGTTTGGAGAGTTTGGTCATCACAAAAAAAATTATGATTTTTATGGAGTGGAATAGAAAACTAATCTAGACTTTTACACTACATCCGCTAAACATAGCTGAAGGGGATGGAATGGAAGACAGAAAAATTGTCAGCTATTGCATTGTAGGGTGCTCTTAAAGGGTAGGTTCACACTACGGAACCAGAGCTGAGATTTTCCGCTCGGGTCATTGCTGCCCACCTCTCCGCCCGTGCCATAGACCCCATTCTATGCATGGCCAGATTCCGAATTCCTTCAAAAGAATTGACGTCAATTCCTTCGGTGGATAGCGGAATCGGGCCGCCCATAGAATGGTGTTTATGGAGCCGGTGGAAAGGCTCGCGGACGTGAATGGGTACAATCTACGGAATCCGGCAGAAATTTTCCGCTCGGGTTCCGTAGTGTGAACCTACCCAAACAGCGCAGTTTTGTGGTGCAGTACTAAAGCCAAAACCAGGTGTGGATCATAATAAACTACACAACAAAGAACAGATGTTTTTTTTTATCCACCCCTTTTATGGAATGGATTCGGAAAAAAAACAAACACTGTTTTGGCACCACAAAACTACAGCTAAACTGCACCAAAACTGCACTGTGTAAGAGCAGCCTAATACAGAGAATGCTAGTCCAACCTGTCATGTTACACAAGATACCTACACTAAAAATATACAATCATACATCGTTTGTCATGACCTGCTGTGTAACCAAGTACCGATCCATATAATCAGATCCTTGTGCATCTGTGACCGTGAAAAAAAAAACCTTTAAATGGCCAACAATGTTTTACACTTCTTGGAGAAAGGATGCCAGCCATACCTTGTTATGTACACCATGTATTTCATCTTCAGAAAAATGCACTTTATTGTAGCCTAGAAGGCAAAAGAGGCACGGCTTGGGGTCCACAATGCCTCGCCGCTATGAAGCCATGTCATCAGCCTCAATAGACAAACAGGGCAACACTTCTGAAGTTTAATAAAGTCTTGGAAGTTTAAGACTGCCTGTGTTCTTGCGAGGCCTGCAGTGATGGGAATACGTATATCTTTCACATGATGCTGCAACCAATCCCTGGCCTCAGTAGGCGCTGTTTGCATGTATGAAATAAGACTACTGAGGACATTGGCTGCAGTTGTTTTTCCCTATATTATGCTAGTTCCCTCTCGAATGATGGCTAGATAGATGTATGCTTCCATATATCTATGCTTCCATCCATGTACCCATCCTTCCTTCCATCTATCTGTTTTCAATTCTATCAATGCTTCCATTTACCTATTTATTCTTCTATCTATCTAACCTCTCTAATGGTCCGTTTACACAGAGCGATAATTCGCCCAATCAATCGTTTAATGATTTTGGAGCAACAATTTGGTTTTTATAGCGATCAGCGTTTAGACGAATAAATAAATTGTTAGAAAAATCGTTATTGCGATCAATTTTAAGATCGCTGAAGTCCGTCTCACACATATTGTTCGCTGTGTTTACACGAGCCGATTATGGCTCAAATGTGATCGTTATTGCGAAAATTTGAACGATAATCGTTCCGTGTAAACTCTCCATTATCCTCCTCCTTCTACCCCTCCCTCCCGACCCACCTGCATATACTTGTATTATGTCTGTACTAAAGATGCTTGTCCTGAAGGTGCTGAGTAAGGCCCCCTTCACACGTCCGTGTCAGTTTTTACTGTCAGGAAATCCTGATCAGGAGACCTTAAATGTCATCAGGATAGTATCAGGATTTCCTGACAGTAATCCGTTTTTACCATCAGGAAACCATCAGGAAAAACCTTCAGGATTTCCTGATGAGATAATATTGTCTAGTATGCCAACATAAATCACAGGTACCCGTGTACCTGGATGGCCACAGGCTGCAGAACTACAACTCCCATCATGGCTCTGCTGGTAGGCCATGATGGGAGTTGTAGTTCTGCAGCCTGTGGCCATCCAGGTTGCAGAACTACAACTCCCATCATGGCCTGCCAGCAGAGCCATGATGGGAGTTGTACTTCTGCAACCTGGATGGCCACAGGCTGCAGAACTACAACTCCCATCATGGCCTGCCAGCAGAGCCATGATGGGAGTTGTACTTCTGCAACCTGGATGGCCACAGGCTGCAGAACTACAACTCCCATCATGGCCTGCCAGCAGAGCCATGATGGGAGTTGTACTTCTGCAACCTGGATGGCCACAGGCTGCAGAACTACAACTCCCATCATGGCCTGCCAGCAGAGCCATGATGGGAGTTGTACTTCTGCAACCTGGATGGCCACAGGCTGCAGAACTACAACTCCCATCATGGCCTGCCAGCAGAGCCATGATGGGAGTTGTACTTCTGCAACCTGGATGGCCACAGGCGGCAGAACTACAACTCCCATCATGGCCTGCCAGCAGAGCATGGTGGGAGTAGTAGTCCTAAGGGGTAATCTCACCTGTCCCGGATCCTGCTCTGTCGGGGCCGCGAGGTTGGGGTCCGGGTCAGAGTGCAGTGCTGAGGTCCGGGCAGCGGCGGCGGTCGGAGGTGCGGAGCATCCGGCGGGCGGCCCGGTGGTGAGTTCCCGGGGGGGGGGGGGGGGGAGAGGGTCAGATGCGGCAGCGGGGGCGGGGGGACGGAGGTACTGGGGGTTAGGCGGCGGCGGCGGGGATCTGTAGTGCCGGGCAGAGTGTGCGGTGTGGTGCGGGGGGGATGGGGGTGTGCGGGTGATCGGACGGCGGCCGGGGCTGGCTCTCTACCAGTCCGGAATCGCGGACACTTTCCTGATATACATCAGGAAAATGCCCGTGATTCCGGCGCTCCCATAGACTTCTATGGGGGCGTCCGTGCCGGATTTCCGGACGAAAATAGGACAGGATCTAAAAAATCCGGTCCTATTTTCCGGAACGGACACCCTTCCGGAAAAATCCGGAAGGGTGTCCGTGTCTAATGTTAGTCTATGAGTCCGGAAATCCGTCCGGATTTCCTGATAGGAAATCCGGACAGATTTTCCGGACGTGTGAAGGGGGCCTAACCTGGCCGCTGCGGTAGTCATTAAAAGCGGCATTTTACGTTAAAAATTTTTTAAAAAATTGTTATATTTGTTGTGTTCAGATATTTGAATTCCTCTTTTTTTGCAAATGGCTGGAAGTTTATATTTGCAAATAAACCTAATTTGAAATAAAGGGTGAATCTTTTTGATTGCAACATTATGTCCCTGGCTCCGCTCACACTGCCATATACGCAGTCCACAATTGTAGACCATGTAAGACACAGTTTAGTCTACAGGCCAAAGCACTGGACTGTGGAAGGCACCAGCGTTTTCCCATTTAGTAATTATTATTATTATTTCTTTTTAAATTGCCCTTAATTCCAGAGTGTGATACAAGCAATAAAAGGTCCCAAACAGAACATTACAAAATCAAACACACGTTACATGAATAATGTAAATGGCAGACTGGTACATCAGGATAGAGGACCTTGTCCGTGAGTACTTACAATCTACAAGGTAAGAGGAGGGAGACAGTAGATGAAGGGACAGCTAGTCAAAGTGTCATGCAGAGTAAGGGTACTATTACACGGAACGATAATCGGCCGAATCAGCCCGATTCGGCCGATTATCATTCCATGTAATAAATACAATGATCAGCCGATGACAACGATCAGCGGCTGATCGTTGATATCGGTTCTAACCTATTTTCGTCGGGCGCCGACTGCGCACCGCTACGTGTAATAGCGGTGCGTGGGCGGCGACTAACGATATACATTACCTATCCATGCTCCAGGGCTGCTGTCTTCTCCCCGGGTCCCGCGCTCTGTAACGTCAGAGGGGCCTGTCAGCTGACAGGCCGCCCGGCCAATCACAGGCCACGGCGGTCCTGGCCTGTGATTAGCTGAGTGGCCTGTCAGCTGACAGGCCACTCAGCTAATCACAGGCTTTTCAGGTTGCTTTTGAAGGTCTTTATATAGTGGATGAGAGGCGGATGTGTCCAGGTAGAGAGTTCCAGAGTATGGAGAGGCTCAGGCAAAATGTTGGAGGTGGTTCTGTGGGTTACCAACGGGGAAGGGCACAAATGGAGGTCATTGGAGGATCAGACACCGCGTGAGGGACGGTGGCAGGATATCAGGTTAGAGATATACGGAGGGGACTGGTTGCGGATGGCCTTGTATTTCATGGCCAACAATTTAAAATAAATTAGTTGGGCAATGGGGATTCAGTGAAGGGATTGGCAGAGGAGAGAGGAAGAGCGAGGACAGAGGTGGATTAGTCGGGCAGCAGAGTTATGGATAGACTGAAGGGGAGCAAGGGTGTTAGATGGAAGGCCAGAGAGGAGGATGTTGCAGTAGTCCAAGCAGGAGCCAGGGTTGAGTAAATTGCAAATTGGGAAATGTTTTTAAGGTGAAGATGGTAGGAGGTGGTCAGGGTCTGAATATGCGGTTTAAAAGACAGGATAAAAAAATCAAAGGTGACACCAAGGCAGCAGACATTGATTGACAGATTAGATGGAGGGGTGAGGCAAGATGGGGGAAAGAAAATTTGTTGTGTTTTGTCTATGTTACATTTTAGAAAGCGGGAGGAGAAGAAGAAAGATATAGCCGATAGACAATTTGAGAGTTGACATCTAGACCAGAGAGGTAGATTTGAATGTCATCGACATAGAGGAGGTACTTGAAGCCATGGGATTCTATGATGTGTCCCAGACCAAAATTATAGATTAAGAAGCAAAGAGGACAGAGCCTTGGTGGACACCAACAGCGAGTTGGTAATATGGAAGATAGAAATCATAAATGTAAGGTTATAGATCTGTGAAGAACCTCATTATTAAAGAATAATCTAGAGAGAATTCTGTACTAGCACATACATCTGTGACAGAATGCGGTTATTTAATTCAAAGCCATTCAATTTCTCTATGATTTGGCTGAAGAGGAGACAACCATACAAAGCCACATTTTAAGAACAGTTAAGAGCTATGAAATTGCAAAGTGACATTCATGACCCCAATCATCAATGCCATCAGCATCCACCTTCTACCGTGGCCTCCTGACTGGTGATATTCGGTAAAAATCTGCTACACCTCAAATATATCCTGTAATCTAAACAGCACTGAAGACTAATAATACATCCTGTTAACCTTCTCCACTTCAGTTCTTCAAAGGATAAAGCGAAGGATGATACCCCCTGTACCATGGAGTGCTCTAAAACCTTCTCTCATGGCCAGTCTTCCGGTGAAATCTTCAAAGTGAAATAGGTTGGAAGAATGTAAAGCAAAACAAAAGCTTTTATGAAAGGTAAAAATATAATAGAGAAACTGGCCTTAACTGTAAATCTAAGTCTCCTTCAGAGAAGCTCTTACACTTGTATGACAAGTGGGCTCCGCGGCGCATAGAATAGCTTTACAAGAAAGAAAATCGAAAAAGAACAGGCATGTGGGGGTCTCAAGGAAAGCAATTATGTAGTGTTATGTTTAGTACAATACGGCAATGGGTCAATTGTCACTTACATTGGAAACCTCAGGTCTCAAGGTCTGACACCTGGTTCAATTTGCTCATTTGTAAAAGGGAAGACCTTAAGAAACATGCTTAAGAAATAAAAGGAATGCTAAATGAAATCAAAATCAGTTTGTCCTCATGTATAGAGGTGTATGCCAGGCATGCAATCTTAGAAATTGGAGTTTGGGTCCAGAAAAACATCTTTTATTAATGGAAATTGCTTATCCTACTCCTAAAGCGACTTTAAGCCAATACATACATGTGGCCGTTGATTGTACTCATCACAGGGACTTATATGTGGACATATGAAGCTGTCTATACGTTTCCTTAACCTGTCGTATGAAGGTATTTTATCTATATTAGAGAATTCTTTTCTGCCATTTTTACCCAATACAATGTGAAAAATTCCAATAGCACCCCTGGCAAAGAATTCAAAACCTGTTGTCACCATCATTAGGCTGTAAGTGTTATATTTAGCAACCTATATTCTGTAGATAATGTATCGCTAAGATTAAAATGATGCCTTGACAGTGGCGGTCATATAGCTTGTGGAGCCGGTTCAGCTGCACAGGGGCCCAGGCCAGCAGAGGGGCTCGCCAGGCTCAGCCAAGCCTCAGCCCCTCCACTGCCTGGGTCCTGCCGCATAGGTGATATGTATTTATCATCCAACCAACTATGTACTAGGCGCCCAATCAGATGTCCTGCCACTTGTGGCCCACCAGCACCAAGATGCCAACAGCCGCAACCTCTAATAGTAATCCCTGGCCTGGCCCGCCCCACGAATTGCCCTCACCACATACCTCGCTCTTTGATTGCATATGTGAGCCACGGTTGGCCGCAGCGCCACGCTCCTGCCCTCATACATTGGTGATCGTGGCATCGGGCATCCTGCTGACCTGGACCACTGGGGGGGGGGGGGGAAATCAGGTGGGGTATTGTGTGTGGGAATGGGGGGCAGGTGGGGTAGTGTGTGTGGATAGGGAGCAGGTGGGGTAGTGCGTGTGGATAGGGAGCAGGTGGGGTAGTTCTTGTATTGTAAACTATTAAATAAAAATGTGTAATATAGAGATGCATAGGTTTATTGGCAACTGGGTGGGGGAGGAATGTGGTGGCATGGTTCGCCTATGGGGGGCCCAGGCAAATGTTAAGCACAGGGGCCCTATGTAGTCTGTATCCGCCCCTGTGCCTTGGCATAACTAAACGGCAACTACGGAAATTTGTATGCATATCATTTAAAAAGCTATGCCGTCCTGAGCACAATAGGAATCGCTCTGCAATATGGTGCACTTCATATAATACATAGGAGTACACCAGTTTCTAGAACAGCTTTCATTGAAATACCATTAGTCATTTACATGTCATGTAACACATACATCAAACTGATACCTCAATTCTTAACAGAAAATACAAAGCCTGAGACTGATCAGACCTGCTGTAGTCATATATCAGCTTTGCCTTTTATGCCGTAGATAATACGATAACATTACAGATACATCATAATATGATTTTTACCAAGGTAACAAATTGTCAAAAAATTTGGGCTGGGTCACCAACATTATTAAGCTATGTTCCCACAATGTAGAAGTAAGGGGAAATAACGGCTGATATCTGCTCTTCTTTTTTATATTGTGGCAACATAGCTTGAGGAGAATATAAGAAGACACTCTGTGGCTATGCTCTCACTTTAAACTTTGTGTGGCTTTAAGTCCAAAACTATCTGACCCCCCCAAACCACTTGTACCTTCTTATAGCTGCTTTTAATCCAAGATCTGTCCTGGGGTCCTTTCGGCAGGGGATGCAGTTATTGTCATAAAAACAACTTTTAATCCGGCAGCGCTGTGTCTAATGGCCGGGGCTTACATTTGTATATGCATTAGGCTGGCACAACCTCTCTGTCCTTCCTCCCCACCCTCCTCATCATTAGGATTACTCCAGGCAGATTGCCTCCTATTCCCCACCTGTGTGTATAATGAACTCAAACAGCAGTAAATGTTCCTGGATCATTCCTAATGATGAGGAGGGTGGGGAGGAAGGACACAGAAGGGTGTGCCAGCCTAATGCATATACAAATGTAAGCCCCGGCCGTAAGACAAAGCGCTGCACGATTAAAAGTCGTTTTTAGGACAATAACTGCATCCCCTGCCAAACGGACCCCAGGACAGATCTTGGATTAAAAGCAGCTATCTAAAGGTACAAGAGGTTTGGGGGGGACAGATTGTGGGTACAGAGTCAGTTTAAAGTGTACCTGTCGTTATAACTTTCAAAATCTAAATCAAGAGTAGATGTGATATAAAGCAAGTTTGCCGTATACATTCATTATTTTTTTTAGTTATCATAGAAAACACGGCACTTCCTGTTTTCTGAGAGGTTTTTTTTCTGCAAAAAAACAGGAAACAGTCAGAAAATGAGGAAGTCCAGTGTTTCCCAGGCCATCTGAGCGCTCACAGACAGAAGGCAGTCATGTGACTGATGGACACATTGGGCTGTGACTCTCTGTACTGGCCAGAATTCCTGTGTTTAGTCTGTTCTTTACAACCAGCACAAGTCAGAAAATCTGGAGACTGGACCTGGATTTCTGGTAAGTTCAGCTTTGTTTTATAGCAGGATAGCAACAAAAAATAATTAATGTATAATGCAAACTTACTTTATTTCACATCTTCTGTTGATCTAGATTTTGAAAGTTATAATGACACTGACACTTAAAAAAAACAGCTTTTCTTTTTTAATGCTTTTTATTTAAACAACTTTTATTTTTATTCAGACCATGTTTCAACAGTTTTTCCAGACATTTTTCATCGTTTTTTGACATGTCCTAGGGACGTGCCGTAAGTTTTTATCGGTCAAAGTTTAAACTTAAACCGTTCACTAAAGCGAGCAGAAAAACGTGCGCTCATCTCTATGCTCTGTCTCTATGAGACCTGGAGGGCCTCCATAGACCCCACGTGTTAGAAGTCCATCCAGGCAACATAACACAGAGCCAGGAGTGAGCACGCTAAACACACCTCAACCGAACAAAACTTTTGATATGTCAGAGACGTATTAAATGTATTTATATTTTTAATGACAGTGCCCATTAAAAAAAAATTAAAAAAAATAATGTTAGGGGTACCAGTCAAAAGAGAATTCCATGCAGCACTGTGACTCCCTGCCTTTAGATGGATCTCTTAATTGAGGACCCAACTCACTTGAGTACAGTGGGATCAATACTTTCACTGTAATGTTTAACTATAAAGAGGGAAAATCTGCAAATCCATTAGAAACCAGCTTTCTGCCTAATGCTTGACAATGACTCCCGGTGTCCGTATTTTATAGGTTAGTTAGATGTTACTGGCTACAGAGCCTTGGTCTTTAACTTTGTTAGAAATTGTGGCCCATTAGTGGATAAACCTTTATTCTATCGGCTCTAAAGTAAATAATTTACCAAGGAGACAATCGATAGTGAATTGCCTAAGCTGAATAACCTAAATGGGGTTTAGGGCCGTAATTAACCCCCTCTGGTGGGATTAGGGAGGTAGACCATTTATTTAGGTCAAAGAGAAATACAGGCTTTCAATAGTAATGGGGGAGGGGAGGACGAGTGGCGGTAACAAATACTCTCCTATCCTATATGAAAGTAGTATGAACAATACATTAGTGACATCGGCTGTCTATAAACAAGTGTCATCCGTAACATGCTGTCACCTTACAACCAAAGACAACACTGACTCAATGAGCAGCAAAAGAACAATCGCAGGAAAACTGGAGGGCGAGGACAATTTTTACTCTTAGGGTCCTATTACACTGAGCAATTTTTAACGATTAACGATAAACGATCGCAAACTAGATTGTTTATCACTAACCTGAAATCGTTCACCATATTACAAAGGACGATAGTCGTTAGTTAGGATTGTTACTACGATCGTTACTATGAACGTTTATTCCTTCTGATCCCAGCAAAACCATGAATAATGTGCAATCACACTGAACGATTAGTGAACATATGCGGAACTTTAGCAAACGAATGTGGAATTACAGCGAACGATTAGCGATAATTTTAGGTTCAGATCTAAATCAACGACATATGAACGATTTTTCGATTGTTGCCTGCAATTACACAGAACGATTATCGTTTAAATTTGAACAATATAACGATTTTTCGCACGATAATCGTCCCATGTAACAGGGCCCTTACTGATGAAAAAACAGACACTGTAATACTTACCTATTTAGATGCCAAAATTTAGTCACAATAATGTCTACATCAAACCTACCACAAGATAATTATATAAAGTCACAGTCACTATAGGAAACAAGAAGTCCTAATGTCAAAATGGATGCACTCTCACCCCAGTCTCACAGTTTTGCCACCTTAGGGTCACTTATGATTCTGCTCTGTCCTTGAAATTGAACCTCCAAGCCCTCCCCTTACCACATCCACCTCAAAAACATTCTTTTAAAAATGCCAGTGCATGCTCATCACCTCCTGCTTGGACTACTGCAACACTCTACTACCCTTTAGCCTCCCTTCTTATGCTCTTCCTCCAACCCATCCATAACTTTGCTCTTAGATTAATCCACTTCTTCCCTTGTTCCCTTTACCTCTAAGCTTTGCCAGTCTCTCCAATGGCTACCCGTTGCCCAACAAATTCAGTTTAAACTGTTCACAAGGACACACAACGCTGTTCACAACCTGTCCCAGGGCCGATGTCAGCACCAGGCTTACTGGGGCAAGTGCCAGGGCCCACAGCGCCTCTAGAGGCCCAGCAAAGAAAGGGCCTGTCACCCAAATCTTTTGTGCCCCAGCAGGCTGGCACTTATTGGCACTACAGTAGCACCACATTGTTGGATTTCTCTAGAGAACCAACAATGCGGCAACTACTAAGTGAGCCATTATAGCCTACTACCGCTGCGGCCTAGAGCAACCTGGCAACAGGGAGCAGGAGAGGAGTGTAGTCAATGCCTCTCCCAGAAAGTCAGGCCCACTCTGTCTCAGTCTTCAGCCTGTGGCAGATGTTCCTTGGCCTGCTGGAAATGCTGTCTGCAAAACACATATGTATTGGCTCTAGTGGGCCCCTTGTCGGTGTCAGCCTTTAACTGTATGCACTCCTGAGGGACAGATACAGTTAAATGTGGAGTTATGAATGACCCGCTGCTCTCTACCCCCAGCGTTTGGGCGCTCGCAGAGCAAGAGAGAGGCAATGCTGAAAGACGTCAGTGCTGTTGCCACATGATTTGCTCCACAAAGGTGCCCGCTCAGGCTCCGTCACCCAAGGGCCCACAGGGCTCCAGATGGCGACCAAAATGGTCGCCAATGCGACTGACATTTTGCAAATGGCGCCCAGATTTATTAATCTGGGCGCCATTTGCGACTGGCCCCGGCGCGCTGTCTCTTTAAGTATCCCCGGCCGATGCGCGGCCGATGCGCGGCTGCCGGGGGTGTCCCATCCTATCCCCGGCAGCGCGGCGCATCAGTGAGCTGCCTGGGGCCCTGACTTCCGGCACAGGAAGCGCACGTCAGAGACGCTTCCTGTGTCAGAAGTCACAGCCCCGGCGTACAGGGAGCTCACTGACGCACCGCGCATCAGCCGGGGACAGCGCCTGAAGAAGAAGAGGATCGCCGGGGGAGCGGGTTGTCAGGTGAGTTTGTGTGTTTATTTTTTTAAATACTGCTTAGCATAGAGGAGGAAGGGGGGGCATCTATAATGGGGGGAAGAGAAGGGGGGGGCCATCTATAATGGGGGGAAGAGAAGGGGGGCATCTATAATGGGGGGAAAGAGAAGGGGGCATCTATAATGGGGGGAAGAGAAGGGGGGCATCTATAATGGGGGGAGAGGGGGCCATCTATAAGGGGAGGGGGTATCTATAATGGGGGGAGGAGGGGGCATCTATAATGGGGGGAGGAGGGGGGCATCTATAAAAGGAGGGGGCCATCTATAAGTGTAGGGCAAACTGGCTGCAGACACTGGGAGATAGATATATGCACAATTATTATTATCAGGGCCCCTCAGGTGTCTGTATTGTAGGGGGTCACTTGCATTAGTCACTAGGTGAGAGATATATCTATCTATATACACATCTTGTGGGGGGTCACTATGGCTGCAGTCATAAGTCTAGCTCAGTATGTATAGACTGTTGCAAGCTTTTAAAGGGAACCTGTCACCCCCGGTGCCGGGGTGACAGGCTCCCAACCCCCCGTTAGAGCCCCCTATACTCACCTCATCGCACCGGGTCCCGCTTCTGGAGGTGGTCAGGTCACGGAAATCTCTGCCGCTGCAGCCCGGCGCGCACACTGAGAGATGAGTCCAACGCTCATAGAGAATGACGGAGCGCTGGACTCTCCTGTCATTCTCTATGAGCATTGGACTCATCTCTCAGCGCACGCCGGGCTGCAGCGGCTGAGATCTCCGTGACCCGACCATCTTCAGAAGCGGGACCCGGCTCGATGAGGTGAGTATAAGGGGTTCTAACAGGGGGTTGGGAGCCTGTCACCCCGGCACGGGGGTCGACAGGTTCCCTTTAAGTTCAAGTTCAGAAGAGTAAGCCTCATTAAAAGGCTAGCCAAGTGAAGCTGAAGTACTGAGTCAGACTGTATATGGTTGTCAAGTTGCAAGTTTCCATGTTGAACGTTTTCAAACTAAGAAAAGAAAGAATCTAAAGGAGGAGGAGGATGCCGTGGCCTCTGCACACAGTAAGTCCCATTTAACATAACATTAATTTTACATGCTTTAAAATGTTGGCGACCAAATATTCTATTTGGCGCCTAAATTTTTCAGGTTAGGAGCCAATGGCTCCTAGGTAAATTTTTTAGTCTGGAGCCCTGGCCCATAAAAACCTGGAGCTGGCCTTGTCCCTCTATATCTCTGATATGATCTCTTAATACATACCACCAAATAATCTTATCCATAACCCTTATCTGCTCCTCACAAAACTGTCTCTAAGATCTCTCCTGTGCCTCCCCATACTCTGGAACTTGCTACTGTGGCAAATTAGACTCTTGACCCCCATACAAAGCTTCAAAAGCATTTTTA
Organism: Dendropsophus ebraccatus; assembly: GCF_027789765.1. Taxonomy (NCBI): domain Eukaryota; kingdom Metazoa; phylum Chordata; class Amphibia; order Anura; family Hylidae; genus Dendropsophus; species Dendropsophus ebraccatus. Next base: position 32,378,224 of record NC_091459.1, read on the forward strand.
CAACCATTTGATCAGCCTACAATCCACCATACTTCTACCATACTTCTCTGAGAACAGCTGCACCCTTTAGCATCTAAGCCCCCATGGGCAGGGCCATCTCTCCCACTGTACCAGTCTTTCGCCTATTTATTTTACTCCCCCACATGATTTGTTATGTAAAACAGACAAAAGGCCATATGTGAAAAAACTTGACTGTTCCTTTAAATAGGCACTGCCATGAAAAAAAAAAAAAAACCTCTTGATATGTCAGTGAGATGTATGAAAAGTTTTGATGTAGCTGGGTCTGAGTGATCACACTACTACCGATCAGGAGAACGACTGCACGCAGATCGTTCACTCCTGGCTTTGTGTTACATGACCCGGATGGACTTGCAATGCAAGTCTATGAGGCCATCGAGGGGACAGAGCACGGAGAGGAACGCGCAGCAGCAAGTTGTCTCCCCGCTCAGACTTTTCTTGCCTCCTTCTCGTGTCTCACACCTGTTAATTTCCTCCCATTGTTGACAGTTCATTGTCTAGAATAATGACCACCACTCTACTCTAAAAGCAGTGGTCTGACTGGTGCATATATAGCTATAGTATACATATTTCATATATTATACATTATATATATACTATGGAGAGAATCTATTAAGACGAGCATCTCCTACGTCGTCCTTAGTAAACTCCAGCTGTCTTAGCTTTCACCCAATTCATTAAGAGGTATAGACATCTTAGGGTCCTATTCCACGGGCCGATGGGGGCCCGATTAATAATGTAAGCAAGCGCCGATCTGCTAGATCAGTGCTTGTTTACAGGGCCTATTCCACGGCCCGGTAATAGTTTAGCGAGGACTGCAGGGACATAGTTACCAATGTCCTTGCAGCCCTTCTTTAAACACCATACTTCGGAGCGATCTGTCTGAGATGACAGACCGCTCAGCCAATCACTGGCCGCGGCGGTCCTGGCCAGTAATGGCTGAGCGGTCTGTTAGCTCAGACAGGCCGCACCGAAGCTGCTGCTGCTGCGCGCGGGACCAGGAGGAAGAAGGAGCGCAGGAGAAGCCCTGCAACATGTTTAGGTAAAGTATGGTGCTTCTGAAATATTCGGGCACCAACCGCGCATTGCTATTCCACGCATTGATGCAAAGTCGGTGCCTGATGATTGACATGACATGATCATCGGCTGATAGTTCTCTCTATTCCACGGAGCAATAATCAGCCGAATCGGCCGATTATCGCTCCATGGAATAGGCCCCTTAGGCTACATTCACACATCTGCAATTGTTGTCTGTAACTGTGGATCCGGACAAAAAAAAAAAACCACTATTGATGTCTATAGGGCCCATTCACACGATCTGCAATTCAGATGTTACAGACCTTAGTCTGTAAATGTGGCACAGATCCGAAACCGGAAGTAAAAGGAAGCGCCCGTAATTTGCGCAGGGTACGGACTGGTTCCCCTTCTTTTTTTTCCACAATCAACTACACTTTTCACAGATCTGCAAAATTAAGGACGAATACAGATGCACTGCGGATTGGAGTGGCCCGATTATACAGGTGACTGTGCCCTAAATGAACCAGGCACTGCAGCCGCTGGACCACATGTTGTACTGTCACATGTACCCTGGCCCCCCAAGCTGATGCACATTTCAGTTACAATATACGCTACCTCTCTCGAATACATTGTAATAAATCTGGCCGCACTCAATCCACCCCCCTTTGCACCAAGATCCGCTTTTTTTTTTTTTTACCTGGCACGAACCAGCAAAAAGCCAAAAATTGTGCAAATGGCCTAAGTGCAGATGTAGGGGGTTAATAAATTCCCTCCTATATCCTCTATACATCTACACTAAATATAGTGAAGCAGAGAGGTGTTTGGTAGCCTCGATAAGAAGCTGACAACAATGAAGGAGCAGGCATTATCACAAGGCGGCGCGTTCACTAACTGAATGTATTAGCAAAGATGCGTCCAACAAGTTTAATTATCTTAGTTAACATGGGACTAACCCTTAAAAAGCATGCACGGAGATATAAGGATATCTTGTGTTTTATTCATTTTATTTTCTATATAGCCAAAACTTCAACCAACCATTCTAATAAAGACTTCATTGCCGGTTAAAAAAAAAAAAAAAAAAAAACAATGGCAACCTACACAACATTACATTAAATGTCTTTAAAAGCATCCTGGTGGCAGACATATTGCTGTGGGCATTCTAACATCGAGAAACACATGGTTGTGACACTCCACTACAATTGCATGGTTCACAGCTGTGGATTTCTCATGGAGAACAATGCAGCCACAGCTAAGGTACTGCTGGGTGAGAGCGACAACTGTCAGCGCTCAAGGGCCTTGACATACCCTCAGACCTGACATCCTATTTTTTGTCATCCAGTCTACTGCCATAAAGAGGAGGGCTATGGGGGGGGGATAAGAAGAGAGCTGAGCTTTTAATAGTGCTGCTCCCCCGCTGTGCTGCCCTGGGGTGATGAAGAGGATGCTCATACTAATGTACCATTATAGTAAAACAGGCTCTGTAATTGTGGCAGAGGGTGGAATCCAACCTTTATCTGACCAGTATTGGCAATGTCTCCAACACAGACACAAAGTCCCCTTTCAAATGACTCATACACGGGTGAGTGCAGAAGTTTAGGATGTAGTTTTGTGACAGACGTCAAGATGGCTGGAAGCATAAATGGGGTCACCAGCCGTCCTTTTCCTCAAGTTTACAAACCGTGGAGGTGACCTCTGTAGAGCTATTAGCATGTATCTTAACAAAGCCGTGTTAGAGAAGACAACACCGGCAGAGGAGATGGTGAAACCATTCAATTACCATAGCCGAGATGTGGCAATGATAGAGTCCATTTATGGAACACAAATCCTATTCTAAATATAAGGGATAAATGCAGTGTCATAAAACTACTGTCTATGAGCGGCAGGAGAATAACTATAAACGTGTGGTGACAAAAGTAATGGACTACATATGATATGAAATACCGTATTTTCCGGCGTATAAGACGACCCCTGACCTTTAAGAAGATTCTAAGGGGTTCACTTTATACCTCGGAAAATGTTAACCCCTGCCTGACCTCAGCAGGGTTTACTAGCTGGAGCCTTGCTGCGGTCAGGCAGGGGTTAACTGCAGCTAAAGGAAAAAGAAAAAAAAAAACAACTAACTCACCTGTGACCCGTTCCCGAAATCCACGCATCTCTCATCCTGTTCCCGGCGCAGGCAGTGTGACGCCGGGAGAGCTTCGGGAGAATGAGAGAGGCTTCGGGTACTTCCGGCGCCTCTGCCATTTTCCCGAAGCTCTCCCGGCAGCCGAGCGTCTCCAAGCTTCTCCGATGAGACGCTCGGCTGCCCGGGAGAGCTTTGGGGACCTCCGACGCAGGGAGTGTGCATCACACTGCCTGCGACAGAAAAAAGACGGGAGTTGTGCGGCTGCCAGGAACGGGTCACAGGTGAGAATTGTTTTTTGTTTTTTTTTGTTTTGTTTTTTTATAGTGGTCACCCCATACGGTGGGGATGTGGCCATTTTTAAGCTCCCCCACCCGTATGGGGTGACCATACCAGGCGTATTAGACGACCCCCAAGACTTCTAAGAAGATTTCTTGGGGTTAAAAAGTCATCTTATACACAGGAAAACACAGTATATGTGGCTAGTTGTCTGCAGCTGGCTCAGACATCATGTCCTTTAATTTTTTTAAGCAATGTGTTCTTCATTGGTATTTTCTATTTGTATCCTTATTTTTTTGTATACTGTAGATAGATTTAAAAAAAAATAAAAAATAAAAATATCCAGAATAGAAAAGTTGCTAGTATTCCACGTATGCCTCAATCTGCAATAAAGCTTGTACTCAGTGGCGTAGCTACCACAAGGGCAGACCACGTCACAGCTACAGGGCCGTAGGCCCCCGACTGACATTCGGCCCTTTAAAGGGATATTCCGGCAAATAAATAAAAAAAATCAGAAAGTTATACAGATTTGTCTGTAGATTTTCCTGGAGAAATCTCCAATCTTCCAGTACTTATCAGCTGCTGAATGACCTGCAGGAAGTGGTGTATTTTTTCCAGTGTGACAATGTTCTCTGCTGCCACCTCTGTCCATGACAGGAATCAGGGCTGTGGATTTGGAGGGAGTTTTGGTTGGAGTCTGAGTTGGGAAAAAATGTACTGACTCCAGCACTGGCCCAATTAGATAAGGGTGGTCGGGGGGAAGTTGTCTGTCAGTATTTGGTTTATTTTGGAGCTGGAAGAGTTCATTGTGTGGGGAGAGATCTGTGCTGTTGTCTTCCTTGATGCTGGATGATTATATGTGAGCAGCAGTGTAATATGAAAATATCCTGTGTAACAGAGGAGGAGGAGGAGAAGCCATGAGTAGTGCAGCAGTAACCTATGCCCTCAATATGGTGTTCTCTCTGGGAGAAGATTGTGTGTTTTTCTTCAGTGTGCTATGGCTGCAGTAGGGTGTGTGTGTGTGTGTGTGTGTGCGTGTGAGAGAGAGAGAGACACAGACAGAGAGAGGGGGGCAGAAATTAAAAGAGTATTCTGGGCAACAGTAAAGAATCCAGGGTGATAGAGGGTGGTAGGAAAATAATAAAGGCGTCCTATTTACCCGTTCCCTGTGCCCCTGCCGCTCATGGTCCCCCACTGGGCTCCCAATCCTGTGATGTCACGGCCCCACACAGAAATGCCCACTCAGCCAGTCAGTGAGTGAGGCGGAACACAGCTGTAGTCACTGACTGACTGAGCAAGTAGTTCCCCCCCTGGTGTCTGACTGACAATTTATGAAGGAAATGGAGTTGGTGCTGACTCCACAGCCCTGACAGGAACTCTTCAGAGCAGTAACAAATCCCCATAGAAAACCTCTCCTGCTCTGGACAGTTCCCGTCATGGACAGAGGTGGCAGCAGAGAGCACTGTGTCAGACTGGATAGAATACACCACTTCCTGCAGGACATACAGCAGCTGATAAGTACCAGCAGCTGATAAGTACCAGAAGACCTGAGATTTTTAAATTAAAATCTATATAACTTTCTGACACTAGTTGATTTGAAAGAAAATATTTTTGCCAGAGTTCCCCTTTAACTGAGCGTTCCTGATGAACGCTCACAGTTAAATGCTGCAGAGCTCTGACATGTCAAGAGCTCTGACAAGCAAAATGCCATTTGCTTCCTGCCCCGCCAGTCTCTCTTGTGGCCAGAGGCATCACTGCCCCTCCAGCCACAAGAGGGCGCTCTCAGTCCCAGTTCCTGGGGCCCCATGAATCCTAGCTACACCCCCCCTTGTACTGTAAAATATAAAGCCTTGTAATCTGATCTAAGTTGGCAGAATCATTTTACATTTCTTAATAAATGAAGGTAAGTAATCACTATCACTTTGGGCCCAAGAATAACTATTGAACATACTAAAGCCATCAAGGAGAGGATGAATAGATTATAGATCCATGCTTCTACTTTTCTTTCCAGTCATTCAGAAAACCCTATAGTGCTGCCGATCAGGGACAGCCATCAGGCGATCGGTTCTTGCCTTCTTACTATAGATCTGGTAAAGCTGATGCACCAGAACCTTTAGCTATGAGCTGCAAAACAAGGAAGAAACTTACCTTGGTTTCTTCTAACCGCAAAGCATCCAGCAAATAGTGAAGGAGTTCCTGACTATCTTGCTGCTGAAAGGTCTTAAATCGAGGGGCCCTGTAATAGAGAACACAGAAGAATCCATATCAAAGTTTTTAGAGGGGGTAGTTATACTAAATGTGTGTGTCTGTCTCTGTCTGTCTATGAAAAGAGGTGTGTGTGTGGGGGGGGGGGGGGGAGACTCAGGGTCCTATTCCATCGGACGAGCAATGACGTAAACAAGCGCTGATCTGCTAGATCGGCGCTCGTTTACTGGGCCTATTCCAAGGCCCCGATAATCGTGAAACAAGGGCTGCAGGGACATCGTTACCAATGCCCTTGCAGCCCTTGCTTCATACATTACCTGTCCGGGCGCAGGTCTTCTTCTCCCGGTCCCGCGAGCCGCAGCAGCTTCGGAGCGGAGCTGTCTGAACTTAGCAGTCTGTCAGTTCAGACAGCTCCGCTCCGAAGCCGATGCTGCCGCGCGGGATCGGGAGAAGAAGACCTGCGGGCCAGACAGGTAATGTAAGGTTCTGCTGAAGTCGTCGGTCGCCACCGTAGCGATGCGCTGGTGGCGAACGACGATTTTAGGTCTGTACCTAAATGAACGATCAGCCGATGACAATCATCGGCTGATCGTTCTCTCTATTCCACGGAGCAAAAGTCGGCCGAATCGGCCGATTATCGCTACTGTGGAATAGGCCCCTCAGAGGTGACATCTTTCGATCTGAGGCCACCTGTGGTGGTGGCCTACAGTAAAATAAGTGTAAACACCGCATAATCTGGTGGAAAGTTATACAGAATTCTAAATTCTATTAAACATTCTCAAGTCTTCCAGTACTTATCAGCTGCTGTATGTCCTGTGGGAAGTGTATTCTATCCAGTCTGACACAGTGCTCTCTGCCGCCACCACTGTCGCAGTAGCAAATCCCCATAGAAAACCTCTTCTGCTCTGGACAGTTCCTGTCTCGGACAAAGATGGCAGCAGAGAGCACCGTGTCAGACTGGAAAGAATACAACACTTCTTACAGGACATACAGCAGCTAATGAGTACCGGAAGACTTAAGAATTTTTAATAGAAGTAAATTGCAAATCTATATATAACTTTCCGACCCCAACTGATTTGCAAGAAAAAATAAAAAAGATTTCACCGGAGTACCCCCTTAGGCACCTCCTCAGGTTGAAGCCATTAGACTTGTTCTCCATATTCCAAATAAATCTTTTTTTCCCTTGATTCTGTCAATGCAGCCCTGCTTGTGTTAGGAGACCACTCATATTTCCCACCAAGTCAGCTATGCACCAATGTTCAGCCTGTCTGATACTTCTGCTTCCAGGTCTATATGGATCCTGGCGGCCACCATAGAGGATCTGTTTCCCTTCTCACCAGACTGCCACTGATCTCCCTAATGCTAAGTAATCGAGCTAGAATCCAAGCAATGTGTAAATGTAAAATACAGACAATTATTATTGCCGGTGAGGCACAAGCCTCATGACATAGCTACTGATCAGGCTTTTATAAGGATTTTGGTTAAAGAGGCACTGTTGCTTAAAACTTGTTTTAAGAAATGAACAGGGGTTGTGATCACTAGTAGTTTTGCAATATATTTGATTTAATTTTTATGTTTAAGTCAATGTTATATATATGGCCACTAGGTGTCTCCATTCACTGTGCATGTGTAAAGCTGCTGCACGTCCACATTCATTAGTAGCGAATTCTGGGGTGCTCGCATTGTATGGTCAACTCTCCGGTCACACAGCACCAAAACCTCTGTAACCACACAATGATATTATACTGACTGAATTATTGTATAACAAAAATCATTGAATGCTAATTTCTACGGTACACTGCCAACATAGAGAAGAAAAAAAAAGATCACTGCATACAACCTCCATCTCTGAGGACTTCAAGAAAACAAGAACAAAAAGTAAAAATTTTGGAAAAAGGAAAAAAAAAAAAGTTTCTTTAGATTTAATTTATTTAAAAAAAAAAAAAACCCTGCCGGTGCAGACTACTCTGCATATGCTCTGGGGATGTACATTAATACGAGACTACTGGCGGTAAGAATATTGAATATTCTTCCTGAGAACGAGTGACTCGTATGTTAATGATCAAACCGCTATTTTTGTCAAAACTATTAATTCTAAGAAAACGGGTACAAACAAAGAACAAACGCTCAAAATCTGGTAATTAAAAAGGACCTCTCAGCCGGGATGCCGTAGTGGAGCCCGCCCGACCCCCCGGTGGAGCCTGGCATAAGTACCCCTTTCCTTTCTAGAAATCCCGCTGCTGGATCCGGTCCCTGGGCAGAGAAATCACGTCCCAAAGCAGATCGCGCGCGTTATGCAAAGCAAAAGAGAGCAGTCATTTTCTATGGACGTCGGACTCATCTCGACTGCTTTGCATAAAGCACAAGCTCATCTTTGGGACGTGATTTCTCTGCCCAGGGACCGGATCCAGCAGCGGGACTTCTAGGGAGGGTTACGTATGCCAGGCTCCACCGGGTGATCGGACTCTACTACGGCATCCCGGCTGACAGGTCCTCTTTAAAGTGTCACTATCATTATAACTTTCAAAATCTAAAGATCAACAGTAGATGTGATATAAAGCAAGTTCGCAATTTACCGTCACTTCCTGAGTTCTGAATTTTTTTTACCCCAAAGAGTCAGAAAACAGGAAGTCCAGTGTTTCCCAGGTCTGCGCTCACAGAGACTTGTTGAGAAAGGCTATACGCCGAAACGCGTCCTTGATGTCTGTCTGTATTTACACTTGTAAATAAATCACCTTGCAGAAGATTTGGCGAGTGCCGGGAATTTCTTTTTCTATGCGCTCACAGAGAAGGCAGTCATGTGACTGATGGACACATTGAGCCGTGACTCTCTGTACTGGCCGGGACTTCATGTGTTTAGTCTCTTTCTTTCAACCAGCACAAGAATAAAAATCTTCCTTCAGGAGGATGGACCTGGATTGCTGGTAAGTACAGCTTTGTTTTACAGCATGATAACAACTAAATAAAAGAACGAATGTAAATTGCAAAACATCCTTTATTTCACATCTGTTGATTTAAATTTTGAAAAGTTATAACGAAAATGACAAAGTCTTTTGGAGAAATCTGGTATTGGGGTAAATCCAGTGAAAAGAGGATCAATAAACAATGGACTAAATAGAACCATAACTAATATATAAGAAATGAAAATACTTTTCCTGTGCTTTCCCTTTTCTTGCTCTAATTTACAGTCTGCACAAAGTCAGAGGGGGGCAAATTCATCTATTCATAATAGAAAATAAAAACTAAGATGTCAAAAGGAAATGACTTAAGTTGTGATAATATGTTATAATGTAGGTCTTGTAATAAAAAAAAAAATTCTAAAATACTAAAAATAAACCAACCCAAGTGCAGTTGTGTTCATAAGTCTCTGTCAGGAGAAGTACCAGGCATTCCTAGCATTGATTCACAGCATTCTGACAGCTAAAAGATGTGCACTCTTTTCTCCTTGAAAATATGCTCCAAGCAAGATGCTTGGCAAGACTGGACGGCTGGGATAGTGGGTTGAGATGACCGCTCACAGATGTGAGGACATATGGGAGCCAGTGCCAGTAAGCTACAACCTGTTGTACAGTGTCAGCAGTATAATGACAGAACAGGTTGGACCCTGCCTAATGGTGACGCGAAGTGAAGGGCAACCATCACTCAGAGACACACGCTACAATCTCATCTCCTGTTAACTTGGCAACCGGCTATATATCATATCTAAGCAAGTATGTTCGCTAAGATTTACCATAGTTTCTATCATTTAAAATAAAAAGATTTCCTATTGGAGACGAGAATTTGGGCTTATAGTATGAGCATAGAAATAGACACGTTTTATGCTTAAAGTATATAGGAAAACATGGATTTTATAGTACATCGTCTGACACGTCCGGTTTTGTCTTTGAACATGTAAGGATCCCCCTTTCTGGACAAATAAATTTGTATTTTCTTTACAGCAGTGACACAACAAGCTTAGTGGTTGCAGAATACACTCTGTGATCCAGTACATTTGATGGTTGCTGTCCAATTGAGAACCAAGTACCCTAAGAGGACGTTCCCACTGAGTAAAACTGGTGGAGATTCTGAGCGGAACCCCCCACTGCAGATTCCACTCGGAATCCCACCTGCCTCAGTGTCTCAATGTAATGTGTTGCCCACCGCCTCTCTCCGTTCAAAGAAACACATTACAATTAAGTGTTTACAGAGGTGAAGAGGACAGACTTGCCTGGGCTTTTACCATGCTGGGGAACACCAACTTGGCTTTTGAGTCACATTGTATATTAACAAAATGTAATATATCTCTGCGCTGGAAAGAACTATGGAAACAAAAAAAAAAAAAAAAAAAAAATGATGCCCAGAATAATGATGACCAGCCCTATCTAGCCATCTAAGGGCTTATTTACACCCAGGTTTTCCAGGGTGTAAATATAGCCTTTTGTTTCCGCCTCTGAAACTTTTTCCCTCCCTTTCCAAAACGTAAATTGCGATCATCGGGTGTAGGTGAAAAATTTGGTCTAATGATAGTGGCACACAGACCATTGTGCAAGCATCGAAATGAAAGGTCATAAAAGGTGGGTACAACCATAGATTTTTTTTTTTTTAAATATACAAAAAATATATTCCCTCAATCCCTGTCAGCTACGTGCATCAGATGTACAGTATATAATAAGAAGATGGTAGTAGTATTACAATTTATTATAGAAGCAATTGCACCCACCCCCCAACAAAATAAAATAAAATAAAAAATAGGAATAAAAACATCAGTTACAGATATCAAAGTGTGTTTACACAAGAACAACACCAACAACAACAAAAAATAGTCCCTATTCCACGGAACGATTATCGTTCATAAACTCACTCCAACGACCGCTCGTTAACGATGTGAGTGAAGAGGGATCTTCGTAGAATCAGAGTTAAAGAGCTTTGCTCCAATTCACTGGAAGATGACAGCTAAAGGATGTGCACTCTTTTCTCCTTGAAATTATGCTTCAAGCTAAATGCTTAGCGAGACTGGACGGCTGGGATAGTGGGTTGAGATGACCGCTCACAGATGTGAGGACATATGGGAGCCAGTGCCAGTAAGCTACAACCTGTTGTACAGTGTCAGCAGTATAATGACAGGCAGGGTCCAACCTGTTCTAATGGTGACGCGAAGTGAAAGGTGACGGTCAGTGGGAGATACATGTGAGCAGCTCTTTACTGTCTTTCTAAATAATATTAGTATTATTCTAAATACAAGAAGCATCAGTATAAGTATATATACATATTAGAAATCTATTCATTGGTAGCTGTTTAACATAGCTGATTTTAATGTTTAAAATATATACATACAGTAAGGAATCAATGGCAAAGACTTTCTGGTCTTACAATAAAAATACATTTTCATCTATACTGTAACAGATATTTGTGGTTCCGTTACTATAAAAAAATAAAAAAATAAAAAGACCAGACAGATAGGGAAGAAGGTCAAGCCCCACACACAATGTTATTCCATGTGAACTGTTATCCCAATAGCTGTACCCATGTTTCCGGGCAACCTTAGGGCTGCATCCAACTTCTTCAGCCACCGGTAATCAAACGGCGAACGATCGGACTCTATGCTCTAGTTGCCCTCATCTCTAGTAAAGTAGTTAAAGGAGAAGTCTGGCAGATTATAAAATCTGTCAGTCGGCAGGGGCGAAAATTGATTATAAGTACTAACTCACCTCTCCCTGTGCCCATAGTGAGTGGCAGGACCAGCAGCGGGACCCCCGTCGGGCTCCGGGATCTCCGCAGCTGACATGTCATGACCCGGCTGATGGGCTAGCCACTCAGCCAGTCAGTGACTGGGGCGGGACAGACCTCTTCCCTCTCCCTAGTCATGACAACATCATAACTGGGGGGAAATGCCTCCCGTTGGGAGTTCCACGACCGCAGTAGAAACGCGTCGGGTGGAAAAGCATCTGTGAACTGATTCCAATGTTTTCAATGGGACAGTTTGGATACTGGGTTCTCACAATACTGCCACCGGACAGACTGATCCCCAGAACGCTGCTTGGAGTGTTCTGATGTGCGACCAGCAAGGTTATCCAGCGCCGCATCCATTAAAGTGTATGGAGTGCCGGAGGCATCACTGAGTACAGACAGCCTCCTCCAGCACTCCAAGGAGAGATGATGTCCTGAACAATATATGTAGTCATTAGCCCCCCCATTAACCCTTCTGACCCTGGCCCTGCAGCAGAGTGGCTGCTCACTGGCTCCTCTATACATGTGCAGCACCCTATAGATGTCCCCATGTCCTGCTGCCCAGAGTAGAGGGCTCCGATGTGAGTAGTCCCATCTATTGAAGTTCACCTGCTCTGGTGTTGCCTTCTATAGTAGCTGACCCTATAGAAGATGCCCCCCTGTAAGGTGTACCCCTAAAGTAGATAGTCTCATGTGCTGATGTTCCCTATATAGATGGCCCCCTGTAGTGTTGTAATGACAACTGATAGAATAAACATATTGCAACTGACGGTTTTTATTGAAAAAAAGGATATAAAATCTGATGACAAATGATGCTTTTTTGGCATCAGTTGCGACATCTATTGTGGTCAGTTTCTTAAAAAAACTGAAACGGATGCAGTGGTCCCTGAACATACCATATTTATTGGTTCCAGGAAGTCCATTGCATGTTGAAACCCCTGTACGTTGAGGGGACTGGAGCAATTTTAGGGTTTTGTACAGATCACACAGGGTCGCAGAAAAATAACATGAAGTCACCCCAAAGGAGCAACTCATCCTGGCCCAGGTAAAGAGCAGCACAGGACATGTAGTATCACACTATGCAGTAGAGAGTAAATACCAGACACACAGCAGTACAGGACATGTAGTATCACACTGTACTGTAGAGGAGAAACTAGACACACAGCAGTACATGACATATAGTATCACACTGTACTGTAGAGAGGAGATACTAGACACACAGCAGTACAGGACATGTAGTATCACTAGACACACACAGCAGTACAGGACATGTAGTATCACACTGTACTGTACAGAGGAGATACCAGACAGCCAACCAGTGCATGCAGTTCACTAATACTGGGATTTTACCAGCAAAATGGACACTTTCATTGGTCGATCAGCTAGGTTTTTTTTGTTTTTTTTTTACATGTTCCGCAGATCTGGACTGTCTGTAGCATTGTATGTTGAGTGTGGTCTCAATAAGGAACATTGTATGTTGAAAATATTGTATCTTGAGGCCATTTTAAGTTGAGGGATCACTGTATACAGTATGTAAACTTAGCCTTATTCTCAACTTTTCTGCAATCTTCCTTTTTAATATGTTAATTAGGCAGTTTGATGCACTGGGGGTGGGGCTACAGCTCTTGGTGCAATGACCCACTTGCCAGTCCTCAATGAATACTCAGCCAGCGCTATGCAGTGATGAGAAGCTGGAGTGATGGCACTGCAGAGCACCATCTCAATATTCATGAGACGACAGTGGGCAGATCTGTGCACTAAGGGCATCTTACTGCCCCCAGATCACAGAATCCCTGAATTAGCATAATATTAAAATGCAAGATTGCAGGAAAACAGTGCTGAGGGTGAAGTTCATCCTCTTGGCATCCTCCGATCTATAGTGTTATTGATGTCATATTTTGTAGATTTAGTAAAGCCATTACAATATGGCGCTCACCTTCTAAACATGTAGAGCTATTTACATTCCTGGAAACTTAAGTAAACACGAGTGCTAGGCAACTAGCCAATGAAGTACTGACCCAAGCCTTAGCAGAAGAACACAAACCCCCGGAATATTTATTATATATATATATATATATATATATATATATATATATATATATATATATATATATATATATATATAGCCTACCAGCTTTGAATAAACAAGATCCACCTTAAGGGCCAGTTCACACTGAGCAAGATCGTCGGAATCCTCACACTGAGGAAACGCGGCGTAATTCCGCGACTGAGCTCTCCGCCGCGAAATCCCGCTGTGCTCAGCGTGCTGCTGTAAGTGAATGGAGAGGGCACATGCTCGTCCGTTGCCGCCACTCTCCGCTCAAAGAACAAACCTGCTCATTCTTTGAGCGGAGAGGAGAGGAAGCAGACGAGCGTGCGCCCTCTCCATTCACTTACAGCAGCACACTGAGCACAGCGGGATTTCGCGGCGGAGAGCTCAGTCGCGGAATTACGCCGCGTTTCCTCAGTGTGAACTGGTCCTAACCGTCAGTGTGTTAGTGTGGTTACTTTGTAACGTGTAATTCAGAACACACAGTCAATAAAGAAGCACTTTTGGGGTGCACCCTTATCAATAGGAACATGTTAGGTCAGCGCTCACTGCCTCCTCCTTCCTTACGCGCTGTATGTGCTATTGCATGCACAGACGTTGAACAGGGAGGAGCGGGAGCAGCAGGGAGCTGCCTGTACAATCCTTAGATCGCCAGGCGCACCATAGAAGAGAGTAGCATTCTGCTGCCGCAACTCCTGTTACGCAGGGCGACGGGCAGACCAATCAATATCAATATTGTGATTTTAGCATGTCGGCTGATCGTTTTCTACATGAGCTATTACACTAAACGATTATCAGTCAAGTAAGACCGATAATAGTTTTGTGTAACAGTGCCCTTAGTTTAGTGGAACAGTCAGCTCTAGAAAACCCTGGTTCTTTCAAAACTTTTTCTATTGGAAAATTAAGAAGGCCACAATGTCCTTTTAAACGTACAGCGCACCCTTCTCCAGATCTCTGCCTCAAAGAAACGGATACGTCAAAATGACATGCCTAGGTATCCCTGCATGAACTGGCATGGGCCCTATTGATTTTAATGACCTGAGCGTAGCCAACTGCGGACTCATTTCAGTAACTTTTGGAGTTTTGTCTCGGACTAAGAAGCGTTGTTTGCTGTACTTTTCAATCTAAGACTAAACCTGGATATTCTCAGAAAATGATCTAAATTGATCACTAGCTGATTATGCTCAGGCCACTAAAATTATTAGGGCTCGTGCAGATCTGAGTAGGAATGTGTTTGCCTGTCATGGTGACACTTTCCCAACATATCCATGCCTTAAAGGCACATCTCATAATGTTAACAAGCACTAAGATAAAAGGTTTTTAATAAACCTATATATTTTAATAAACCTATATATTTTCTCCGTTTGACTGGGTCAGCTATCAGATTGAAAATGTATTTTTATTTTTTCCTGCACCGCGTGCGAATGTTCCCCAACTAGGAATCAGGGTGGTCTTTCAGTTCTAACTAGTTCCAAACGCAAATTCCAGTACAGTAGCCTCCTGCGTCACTGAGCCCGGCCCATATGTTCGTAACTGCGCCGAGGTCTTCACTCAGCCTGACATGCACAGTACAGAAGTGTTCAATCCCCGATGCCTGTTTCCTGTACGGTGCATGTCCAGCCGAATAAAATAAGAGGTTTGATGAAGATATGGGCCAAACTAGGTGACGCTAGAAGCTACTGTACTGAGATAAGGCCCAGAGAGGTGTGATTACATTAAAAGAATTCCTGTAGCCAGTAACAAGTTAGGACTGAAAGACCGCCAATATTCTTAGTTAGAGACATTTACATTTGGCACAGGAAAAAATAAATAAAAGTAGGTTTTTGCCCGATAGCTGGCCTGGTCGGGGAACATATGTTAGGAGACATTGGATGGAGTTTATTAGGAAGGAGCTTTAAATGCAAAAATATAGTGACTGGTTCCCTTTAAAGTTTGATATAGATTCCATATATAGCTCTAATATCCTGATTGTGACCTTAAAGAGCTTTTCTAGGATAAAACTACTGACAGCCTATCCACAGGATATGCTTTCAATAGTTGATTTGCCCTGCAGCCTGTGCCCTGCAGCTTGTAGTGAGCAGGTGGGGGGTGGGGCATAACAAATCTGGCACCGATTGGCTAGTGCCCAGCCACCCAGGGTTTGAGATCTGGTCAGCTGACTGTAACTTTGGCTTATATTTGAAATTTACTGCAAAAAGCCAGCAAAATGAAGCTAGGCCGTATTTTCAGGGTAGGTCTTATTTTCGAAAAAAACACAGTATCATCAACTAGTTCCATCATGGTCCCTCAAAACTTTGGGTCCACATCGAGAAAAAGCTGCACTCCTTTGTTCTCATTGTAGCCTCAGGCTAACCAGTAAAAGACTTCCATTTATCATCCCTGTTCTGCAAATTATAAGGACTAGTGAAATAAAATAGTCTCTTTTTAATAAACCTGGGCAAAAATTTCCATTTTTCCATCTATATTATAAAATAATCCTTAAATCCTGCAGTTATATCGTTCAGACCACTTGGGCTAAAACTAAGCCGAGATTTCCTCTTCTGTGTGTGGTGATAAGAGAAAGCTGCTGTAAAGTGATCTGTACAGCATTACAGTGTTAGGTGACAGAGGAAACAATAGCAGCTCCCTGTGGAATGACCTCTTCAAAAATTACAGAGTACGCTCAGTAACGTTTCACATTCATCACAAGGGGACAGAGTCTGTCTATTGTGCTCTATATCCATGAGCCTTGCTGTAAAGCATGTCACTAAATGCTGTTAAAAACAGCTCAGGCAAGATGGCAGCCTCCACAACAATGTACAAAAAGTGAAATAAAAAGGTCAAAAAATAGAAACAGATTAGAATAAGAGAAGTTTCTGTATCGGAATAAAAGGCGAAAGAAAATTTAGGTGACAGATTGCATTTAAAACCAGACTGAAAGTAAACAAAACACACAGTCACACTAAACATTGCATCCTCCCTTTTTCCCTACAAAAGCCTCACAAGATTAATGAAGAAGAAGCAATTATTTGTAAAACATAAAACCCTAAGAGTGGCTACTTGACTAGTAATTACAGACAATGGATCTTAATGTCTCCTGACTCCGCTCTCTATACTGTAATTACTTTGCAGACAATTATAAAAGATGTATGTATTTACTCACCTACTAACACATCCACCCACCACATACCTCTCTAAAAACTAAACATACAGTATAAGGAGGAATGACTACTTCTTATCATCATGCCATACTGGAAGTCGCAGATGTAACGTAAAAGGAAGCTGTCAGAGGAAATTCACGTTCCGAACTGCTGACACTGTCAGATCAGGGAGACACCTGGTAACTCTTATATATCTGTCTGTAATTCCAGAACATAGAAAAATGCTTTTAATATATAGTAGGAAGAGTCAATGAGGCTTTCTAAACTTCCCAAGTGCACCAAGCTGTTAACACCTTGTTACTCCCCTCTTCCATACCCGATCCTGTTTGGGATCTACGGCGGGGCAGCGCACTGATTGGCTGAGCGGGATGTGCCAAGAACCCCCGAGGCAAGCCGGAGTGGGGAGCAGGTGAGGTATACGCTCCGGCGGCGGGGGGGGGTTAACAGGGACGGCTGCCGACAAACTTGCAGCGGGATGTGCATCCTGCTGCGAGTTTGTCTGCCCATAGAGTTTACTGGGCAGGGATCCGCAGCGGATCTCGCTACGAATATGCATCGAGAAATACGCTGCGGATCCGATACGTGTGAACGTACCATTAAAAGTGAATCTGGAGTTTCATGCTATATGGACTTCAGGCAGCATGAAATAGAGAGAGCCTCGCTCTTTGCAGTGAACTATGATTTAGGTTGCTTGCACACAAGTGCAATTAACAGTTTGTATACTCTCTGTAATTGTTGTATAGACTGTTGTAATAAGAGAGCCAGTCTCTGTTACAGGCTGCCTATAGTTCGGGCAGCATGAAACGCATGACATGTTTCCTTTAATGCTTCCGAGTTCTAATGCTGAATCTGTAATAACATAGCCCCCAAAAACCATTTGTTACTTCTAGTACAGGGGGTCTTTGGACTCTCCTGTTGTACCAATGCATGCGCCTTATGGTGTGTTTACACAGAGATTTATCTGACAGATTTTTGAAGCCAAAGCCAGGAATGGATTTGAAAAGAGGAGAGATTCCAGTCTTTCCTTTAAGACCCATTCCCTGTTTATAGTCTGTTCCTGGCTTTGGCTTCAAAAATCTGTTAGATAAATCTTAAACGCACCATTAGAAAACCACTTTAACACGGTTAGGGCAGTGGAAGCGGGAAGTTTTGCCTGTGAAACAGCTGTAGCCAGGATGCACATGGACTCACCTTAATCTCTCTGCCCATCACCATATGAAATGTAAGGCTATGTTCACACTACGTAAAACTACGGCCGTAGTCCGAACCGCAAAACTACGGCCGTAGTTTTGAGTTTTATGCCTTGGCTGCAATATATCCGAACTACGGTCGTACAATGCACACTACGTATCAGACAACGGCCGTTTTTTTCACGGCTCTGTGAAAAATGAACATGTCATTTATTTCCGGCCGGTAATGTTTCAACTACGGCCGTGGATTTCAATGCGGCCGCGCACTAAATATTTATTTCTGCAAAATTAAACTTGATTTTGAAATAAAAAAATTTGTGTGGTTTATTGGGCTGGGCGCAGTATTCCATATAAATGACTTGTCTCATCCCGCTCAGAAACAAGCTAGGAAGCAAAATTATACAACGGCCGTAGTTTCATGACTAGACCGTATGGCCATATTTCTACGGCCGTAGTTTCAGGCGCACAAGCCCGGCCAGGTGAAAACAACAGCGGTTAATTTACGTAGTGTGAACATAGCCTAAATATGGATTGAATCATTAAAGCAACAATAAAAAATTTAAAAAGACAATCTGTGCTGTCCAGTCGGTGTCTTCATTTTTTCTTCGCTTCCTGGTTTGGGCTTTCCCATGATGCACTTTGCCTCCTGTAATGTCTAACTGACTCTGTAAAAAACTGTTAGATGGCTTACATCTTGTTCAGCCAATCAGAGCTGAGCAACCTGAGTCATCTGACAAAGGGAGGCTGGCTTAACAGGGCTTAGACCAGCCTCCCTCTTGATGATGTCATTGTCACAAAATGGCTGCCACAGAGTAGCCTGGGGTCAACAGTCATTAGGAAAGAATGAATTTACTTCACTTCCTGGTGGAGGATTGAGGGGGGGAAAGATAGGAAAGGAGGGCAGATGGGTGATTGAAGCAGGGCAGATGGGTGATTGAAGCATATTACAAAGTTATATAACTCTGTAATGTGTTTCAATTACTGGGAAAAAGCTTTTCACTGGAGTACCCCTTTAAGACTGTGGAACAATGACAAGCCTAGGGCCTTATTCCCACGTCCCGTAATTTACAGATCCGTATTCGAGTTAGTGTACATTATTGTCTATTGGGCTATTCATACGATCAGTGGATTACAAGGACACAAACCAATACTGAAATAAAAAGGACATGTCCTAGTGCAGACCCGGATTATTTTACGAATCCTCTCATACAAAAATCAATGGGATTTTTTTTTTAAGGATTGCAACCTGTTTGGCATCCGTATTTCCATTAAAAAAAAAGAAATACGGATGAGTTATAATTGACATGTAGAGGAAAAAAAGAATTTACAGAAATACGGATGCACTAGATATGCTCAAGCCGTAATTTTAGCGGATTGTACGGGTAGATAGCCGGAGGAATCTACGGACTTGAAAAAAATACTGAACGTGTGCATAAGGCCTTAGGCTGCATTCACATGTTCATTGTTTTTCCTGGTCCATGATTGTGGTCTGCTAGCTACCTCTGTTATACATGCAAAACTGTCCATGTCATCAATTTTGCATCTGTGTCCGTGTTTTTCATGGCGCTGTTTAAAGCATTTTAAACATTGATTACATCACATCCGTGTTTTTCACAAATGAAAACGGATGTGACATCCATGAAAAACACAGATCTCATTGATTTCTATGGGGAATTTGTTCTGTGCTTCCGTTCCAAGTAATGGCATGTCCTATTTTTTAACGGCACAGATCATGGATTCGTACAGTTACGGAACGCCTGAATAATCCGATACAAAGCAATGGGCTGTAAAATTGTCCATGCACACGGACAACTTCTCAGGACGTGTGAATGCAGCCCTAGGAAAGACGTTTAGGGGGAATTCATCATAGTCAGCACTAGTTGCACAAAAATGCAGCTTCCCCCCCCCCCCCCCCACACACACACACTTTAGGTCGTGCTCACCAAGTGCATAGCCATATTTACTACATTTTATGCTACAGGGATAACTTAGTTGGGAGCTAGCATAGGTTTCAGAAGCCCAGCACACGGCATCCGCTTCACTGCCTGATTTATTAAGAAGTACGTCCTTTTAATAAATCTGGTTGGGAAGAAGCAGTGCAAATCCATGTAAAATGCTGATCTTGTTGAATCCACCCTTGCTCCTTAGGATACTATATGGTCGTAAGCGTATAGAACTTCTAAAGCTCCTTATTAAGGGCATATACTTTATTTTTTTTTAAATCATAGATTTATGTAAAAACTAAACAGTTTGGCTGTAAAAGCACTGAAATTTCATCAATTCAATATATTTTACAATCAAGCATTTTAACCTGTTAGATACTGAAGGATTAGGCCGTACATTTACTCACAGCATGAAAAGGTTAATATATGTCAAGCACTATCTCTCCAGATAAGTAAAAATGAAAATCTGCGCTCCTGATATTCAGAGCAGTGGAAAATAAACAGACGGGCCCTGTAGCCATATATCCAATCTGTCCCAGCAAAACGTCTGACAGCTGCAACACTAACAAAATTAACAGTGGATGAATTAGTACCAGACGCTAAACAGTTGCCATGGAGAGAATCATCCTTCTCGGTTTAGGTTCCAGCATGGTAGGGGGTGGGAGCAGAAAAGTCCATAGAGGAAAAAGCAAACTGGCCCTCTAAATGGTCTCTTCACCCGGAGAGAGTGTGCGTCAGGAACAGAACACGAAGACCTCCTTATTTTAAATATTACTTATGCTGCAGAATTACTGAAGAAAAACTTGCAATGAATAATATCAATAAGATACTACAGAGCTAAAAGTAGTAGTAAAACACATTGCAGAAAGGTTCTTGGCTACAGTCACCAGAGAAGAAGAAGAAAAAGTTTGCTGTTCCAGAAGCTAGAAAGTACATAGTGTAATTCCTATATTGTAGCATTAGAAGGACCTGGTGATCAAAAATTTGGGATTATCTGTTTCACATAGAGAATTATACTACATTTTGTAATAAAAGTAAAAAAAAATAATAATAATTATGCTCCGTGCACGGATGATGTGATACGGACTGGAATTCAGAACTCCCAGCATCATAATGTTGCCGGGGGCGCAGAAACTGTTTAAAGGGGGTAGTTCAACAAAACATTTTTTTCTTTCAAATCAACTGGTACCAGAAAGTGCCAGAGATTTGTAATTTACTTCTATTTTTTTTTTTTTAAAACTCAAGTCTTCCAGTACTTATCAGCTGCTGTATGTCCTGCAAGAAGTAGTGCTTTCTTTCCAATCTGGTGAGCAGGAAAGGTTTTCTGTCGGTATTTCAAACGCTCTTGGCAGTACCTGTCACGGACAGAGGTGGCATCAGAGAGCATTCTGTCAGACTCAAAAGAATACGCTACTTCCTGCATGACCTACAGCAGCTGATTAGTACTGGAAGACTTCAGATGTTTTAATAGAAGTTATTTACATATCTCTGGCACTTTCTGATACCAGTTGATTTGAAAGAAAAAAAAAATTTCCAACAAACCAACCCTTTAAAGGGGTATTTTTTTTGCTGGGACCGGGGAGGAGGTGGCCGAGGGAAAAGACGTCCACTCACCTCCTCAGTTCCAGCGGCGCATCCCGCATCGCGGCGCTCCAGTGCCCGGTTCCCGGCCGCTTCCGGGTGTCTGACGCGGGCCCAAGACGTGACGTCTCAGGTCCGTTCAGCCACTCAGTGAAGGAGGCGGGATCCTGCCTCTGTCACTGAGTGGCTGAGCGGACCTGAGACGTCACTTTACAGTTAAGCGAAGCTTTGAATAGTTTTTAAGCTCCCGCCATCATTATTCATTACGTTCCAAAGTCTGGTCCGTAGCACATCGTCCGTCCATGAGCCGAGTGTAATTACGGAACGTGTGACTGCCCCCTTGCTGTAACTTTGCATCTTCAACGTTTATGCATTCATGCACTGCCTGATTCTAAGAGGGGTCTCTACCTCTAGAACCATCACCTACTGCAACAATACGGTTCTGTGACCTCCATTCACCAACTCCACATTTTGTTACAGAACTCCACAAGTTCTGTGTCATAACTATCATAGTACTAGGGAGTTGTACTGCATATATATTAGGGTATGTTCATATCGCGTTTTTGTCCACACGTCGGGCTTCACGTCGGGAATCAGTGAGAAAAGGATGCTGCCGTGCAGCCCGACGTGCAGCCGACGGCCACAATGACTTAAATAAGCAGGACGGAGTCATTATGTGACAACGTTCTGCTCATTTACCGGACGTACACGGCTTTTGAGTCCTGCACAAAAGCCGTGTACGTCCGGCAAATGAGCAGAACGTTGTCACATAATGACTCCGTCCTGCTCATTTAAGTCAATGTGGCCGTCGAATGCGGAATTACAGCGAACGATTAACGATAATTTTAGGTTCAGATCTAAATCAACGATCCACAACATATGATCGATTTTTCGATCGTTGCCTGCAATTACACAGAACGATTATTGTTCATATTCGAACTATATAACGATTTTTCGCACAATAATTGTCCCGTGTAATAGGGCCCTTAGTAACTTAGTAAATACATTAATTACTATGGGGGAGATTTATCAAACATGGTGTACAGCGAAACTGGCTCAGTTGCCCCTAGCAACCAATCAGATTCCACTTTTTATTTCAAAGATTCTTTGGAAAATGAAAGGTGGAATCTGATTGGTTGCTAGGGGCAACTGAGCTAGGTTTACTTTACACCATGTTTCATAAATCCCCCCCTGTGTATTATAGTCCTGAGTCGCTTCAGGTGTATAATACAACACTACCTAGGGAGAGAACATGGGAGGATACATAGTTTTATGTAATTTTACTTAGTATTTTATAAACTTCTGTTTACATGCTGCTAGGATACAGAGTCCTGCTTCCCCCGACCACACACAGTAATTGGCGGCTTACCCTGAAATGTACTGTCATTCAGCATGTGTGGGCAGAGAATAGCAGGACTCAACTGTTTTCCCTATTACTCCCATTATCATTTATAGGTTACATAATAAAAATACTGAACCACATCGTAGAAGATTATGTATCCCTAAGCTCAACACCTTCCCTAATATCATAGTCTCCGCTCAGACAAGGCAGCATGAGAGCACCAACAAGCCTTCAATAAAGGGGTTATATGACAGACAGTTCAGCACTGGCATCAGACAGGCCTGGTGTGTTTGAGACTCATTCAATATGCGACATGCATGCTGATGCCCATTGGTTGGCCAACGTAAAGGGGGTGGGGTCTAGACCTTTTGGCCGTTCAAATGGCCGGAAAGGGGGTGGGGCCAAGTGTGGTGTTGTGGGCGGGGCTAAGTGGCACTAATGCCGCGAGGCCAAAATCTGCAGTTGATAAAAGATGACTTTTTACTTGAACAAGCACCATGACGTATGATATAAAATAAGGTATGAAAACCGCTAAATTTACCCTTTACACCTGTGTAGAGATGTCAGAATGCAAAAAGGAGGTGACAGTGTCACTTTAAGCATGCATGGACTTCACTTGAAATTCATCACAAATTCTGTAGTGTGAACATACCCAAGCTAAGGACACATAGGGAGCTGTAGTTTTGCAACAGCTGAGGAGCAACAGGTTGGGAATTACTGCATTAAATTTCTTAAAAGGGAAACTAAGAGCAGATCCCTGTAGGGAAAGTGATGAAAATTCCAGCAATGATCTTCTTATGTTGATCCATTGCACTGATTTGAAGTATTCTCAAGGAGAAAAAAAAAAAAAAAGTAAAATAATCTCCTTTGGTTCACTTGGAGTTCCATAGCTCCTCAGTGCACTCACTGCCCAGATCTTGAGGTTGAGCAATCTAGCCCAGCACTTTATAGCGCTGTTACCATGCAAGATCTGGGTTATGAAGGGAGATGTCACTACTTATGCATATATGAATATACATAGGTAGGAGGTTAATGAAAGAGTCGGCGGGTGGGCGAGACAGTGTATTGAGGGGGTGGGGAACACCCCCAGTGCACCAATAGAGCTAATTAACATATTTTGTTTGCTTGAAAATACTCCAAAAAAGGTGCAACGGATCAAGATGAGAAGAGCATCGCTGGAATCACCTACAACTACATAACAGCAGGTTCGTACGTACGAACCTGCTAGGAGTTTCCCTTTAACATCATAAAAACATCCCAAAAATAAACATGCATTACAGGGCACTGCAAAGTAATATGGGGAATTACAAAATATGAGAGACAGCCCAGTTTATCACATTAACGTGTCTGTATTACAGCTGCAAATCTCTGCGGATCTAATGACCTGAACTGACCGCCTCATAACTATCGATCACAGGATCTACGATGAGGTCAATTTGAACCATTACACCTGCAGTAAGGCCAAACCGGACATTGGGGCATAACGACTACTTTAAAATACCTTCATATTAGGCTTGTGTAAAATAGGGATAACTTAGGGCCGTTACACAGGATGATTATAGTGCAGAAAATATATTACAGTTATCTTGTTCGAATTTAAGGGATAATCGTCCTGTGTAACTGCAGGCAACGATCAAAAAGTCGTTAGTGTTGTTGACCGTCCAATTAGATCTGACCCTAAAATCATCGCTAATCATTCGCTAATCCTTTGCTGTAATTCCGCATTTGTTTACTAATCGGTCAGTGTAATTCCAAATCGTTCCGTCAATTGCCGGGATCAGATGGAATAAACGATCGTAGTAACAATCGTTGTAACGATCATAACTAACGACTATCGTTCTGTGTAATATGGTGAACGATTTCAGGTTAACAATAAACAATCTTGTTTGAAATCGTTTATCATTAAAAATCTATTCATTTTATCTGCCCTCCCCCTCCTCCGCATATACTCACCACAGGCGATTGGTGTCCCGTGGCAACGCTCAAGTCCGGTGCACGGCACACGCTGATGTGACCCGCTCCTGTGACCCCCCTCTTCTGTCTCCTGTAACTGAAGGACACAAGTCACGCTTTCCAATGCATTCTCTATGGAAGAGTGTGACTTCCGGCCTTCAATCACAGGAGACAGAAGCGGGTCATGTAAGCGTGCGCCGGATTTGAATGGCACCCCGGGACCGGTACGAAGCCACACCGCGGGACACCGATCACCTGTGGTGAGTATATGCGGCAGCTTCTTTAACTTTTCTCTGAATCTGCGTTACTGCACTTATATTCATACACACAGGCAAAATCTATATCTTATTTTATTACGTAGTAAAGTAATTGATAGACCCGTATAATTATATACTGATACAGAATCAGAATGTCAGTGTTAATAAACGTTAGTTACACAACACAATGTAGTTGCCAAACGTATCTCTGCTGCTAGAAGTGAAGTTTCTTGCGACACATTGCATTCATCTACATGGCTAGTCCCTCTGGTATAAAAGCAATGAAATGCTTCAGCAGCTAGTAAATAAAAAAAATATGTATGCCTCCAAAGGACGAAGAGCAACAGACTGGCATTTGCTGGCAAACTTCTATGTGATGTGTGCAGGCGGAAGTAATAAAACCTCCTGCTAACCCTGGTGGGGACTGCAGCCTGCTGTGGTGGGGGCACTGTCACTGTGCCATTTCACCACGGTCTGTTCAGCATTGGCATCAGACAGGCCTGGTGTGCAGCTTGAGACTCATTCAAATCAAAGACACAGTTCTGAAGAGACCAGTTGCAACATACCACACATGAGCGAAAGGGTCACAGTAGGACCAGGGCTGACGCTGTAAAATTTAATGACTTAAATATCGTTAAATAAACTGTTATTACTTAAAGGAGTAGTGCGGCAATTTACTTTGTCTGCTTAATTAACACACAATATGCTACGTTTACAAGGGACGATAATTGGCCCGATCGCACAATTAACGATGTTGGAGTAACTTTTTTTTTTTTTTAAATAACGATCAGCGTTTAGACGGTACGATATATCGTACGGAAAAATCGTTTTGCGATAGTTTTAAAATTGCCCGCACGCAGCCTTGCCCCCCGCTCATCCACAGCCCCCTGCGCCAGCTCGATCGCCACCCCGATCGCCACCAGCATACCTTACCTGCTCGGCGTAGTGAGTGTTCGAAATTCCCGGCTCCCCTCTTCAGTGCATTGATTGGCTGAAGAGGGGAGCCGTGAATTTCAAACAGCTCCTCTTCAGCCAATCAGTGCTGCCGTGCATTGATTGGCTGAAGAGGGGAGCCGGGAATTTCAAACAGCTCCTCTTCAGCCAATCAGTGCTGCCGTGCATTGATTGGCTGAAGAGGGGAGCCGGGAATTTCAAACAGCTCACCTTCAGGCAATCAGTGCTGAAGAGGAGCACTGATTGGCTGAAGAGAAGCTGTTTGAAATTCCCGGCTCCCCTCTTCAGCCAATCAATGCACTGAAGAGGGGAGCCGGGAATTTCGAACACCCGACAAGCAGGTAAGGTATGCTCGTGGCCGGGGCGGCGGGGGCTATCGGAGCAGCTGCAGGGGTGGCGATCGGAGCGGCGGCGGGGATGGAGATCGGAGCCGGCGCTGGGGGCTGCGGATGGGCGGGGGGCCAGACTTTCGCGACGACTGTTTACACGGAACGATCTGCAATTTTTTTGCGAACGACGAACAACGTTTTGAGAACATGTTGAAAAATCAAAATGAACGATTTCTCGTCGTCGTTTGATCGTTCGCTGCGATCGTTCGAATTCGATTGTTTAATTCGCACAATAATAGTTACGCGTAAACACACCATTAGTTATATAACTTTGTAATGTGTATCAATAAGCCATCTGGCCCCGTTCCCCCCCTTTGCAGCGTTTTCATTGGCTGGAACGCATCACATGGCCTGAGCAAGCTGGAAAGCCATGTGATGCGCCCCAGCCAATGAAAAGGCTGCAGAAGCGCATGTGACTTTTCTCTCCCATTCACTGGTCCGCAACACGGAAGTGAGGGAGCTCTGAGGATGGCGGCTGGAGATGACGGGGACGCAGCCGGCGGGAGATTCAAGCGGTGATCATCACCGGAGGGATGTTAAGTATAAAAGCTGTGTGTGTCTAGTTTATGTGGTTTTTTTTAGTTGGTCCGCTGAAGTACTCTTTTAATGTCTTCTACTCAATGAGGGAACGTAGTTCTAGGAATCAAACAGAGGAGGCGCTTGACTAGGTCAGCAGTGCGGCTCTTTCATTTTCAGAATCGGTGGAAGTACTGGCAGTCAAATCCTTATTTTTCCACGTTTCTAATGAATTAATGGTAATTTAAGCCAGAGTAATTAAAAACCATACATAAAGTTCTATTAGGGCACATGAAGATGTACTATGAGGTCACCCATTTAGAGTAACCTTCCCTTTAAATAATTAAAGGAAATGTGATAGTTTTGTTAATTGTTTTTTAATTTTCCATTTTTCTATCTATATTATAAAATAACCCTGAACTCTTGCAGTTTTCATTCTCCCCACTAGGGCTAAATGTAAACTGAGACTTCCTTTTGTATCTGTGGTGATAAGAGGAAGCTACCTTAAAGTGATCTGTACAGCATTGCAGCTTAAGAACTGTAGATAGATGGTGTCAATACAAGACAGCAGAAGCTCCCTGACGAATGACCTCCTCAAAGGTCACAGAGCATGCTCAGTAATGTTTCACATTCATCTCAAAGGGGACAGGCTCAGTCTATTGTCATCTATTTCAATGGGGCTTGCTGTACAGCATGTCACTAAATGCTCAGGCAAGATGGCAGCCCCTTTAACAATGTACAAAAAAGGTAAAAAGAAAAAAAAAATTACACTCAGAAAATAGAAAGATTAGAATAAAAGAACAATTTTTAGTATCTGACTCTAATCAGTAAAAGAAAATCTAGGTGACACATTAACTCAAAACCTATTGCGCCAATCGCGGCTGAGCAGCTGATGACGCGGCAGAGGGCGGCTGGCACGAGGGACGGTCGGAGCAGTTCGGCCGCCCGCCCGAAGATTACATCATTGTCACAAGATGGCGGACGGGGGTCGTCACGGATCAGGTGAGTATAGAGCACTACACTTCCGGGTCTGGCGTGGGTAGGGGGAAACACAGGGAAGGGGGCCATTCACTAACATAACATACATTACAAAGTTGTTTAACTTTGTAATGTGTGTTATTTAGTGAATAATTGTTTAGCGCCGCACTACCCCTTTAAGCAAGACCTAAATGAACATTGACCAAGTAAGTGCCCTATTACACGGAGCGCTAAATAAGGCCAATTATCACTTTGTTTAAGGGTCCATTTACACAGAAAGATTATCTGACAGATTATCTGCCAAAGATTTAAAGCCAAAGCCAGGAATGGATTTGAAAAGAGGAGAAATCTCAGGCTTTCCTATATGACCTGGTTTCTGTTTATAGTCTGTTTCCGGCTTTGGCAGAAACCTTCAAACCTTTGGCAGATAATCTGTCAGATAATCTTTCTGTGTAAATGCACCCTGATAGAAACAACAATTAACCGAGGATCATGTCTTTAGGTCCGGACCAGGTCCGACCAGCAATCACGCATCACTATGTGTAATAGCAATGTGTGGCTGACAGCTCACGACTGAACAAACTGTTATACATTACCTCTCTACACTCCAGGTCTTCTCCAGCCCTCAGCTTGCAGTCCCAGGATTGCAGCTGCAGCTTCAGAGCGGCTCAGCCAATCACTGAAGCTGCAGCCATGGTGCTGGGAGTGAGAGTGGAGAACAGAAGACCAGGAGCATAGAGAGGTAATGTATAACAGTTTAGGGCAAAATGATAAATCGAGAGGTATAAGCAGATCGGCCTGTCAAATAGGACCCTTAGGCAAAGATTTTTTTTTTTTTTTTGCGCAAAGAGGTTCTTGTGAGTGTGTATCGCACAGGACATGTAGATGCAGGATAAAGCTGCATTTCTCTCGCCTATTTGCCTGTAAAGTAGATTTCATTCCAGTGCAAAAGGAAAGAAGAGAACCTAAAATTTTAGTTCTAAATAAAGTGGTTAGCCAATTTAGGGTCCATTTACACGAAACGATTATCTGACAGATTATCTGCCAAAGATTTGAAGCCAAAACCAGGGATGGATTTAAAAAAGGAGAAATCTCAGGCTTTCCTTTATGACCTGATATTTGTTTCTGGCTTTGGCTTCAAATCTTTGGCAGATATTCTGACAGATAATCTTTGTGTGTAAATGGACCCTTAGGGCCCTATTCCATGGGGCGATTATCGTTGGCATAATCGTTAACGATAAACGATTTCAAACTACCGCTATCGTGAACGGCCTCAAATCATTACATGGAACGATAATCGTTACTTATGATCGTTCTTGCGGTCGTCTTGCCGTCGCTATTGCGTTCGTTGCTACTGCGAACGGAGTCTCATTCCATGTGAACGATTTGCGAACGAGCAACGATAAAAATAGGTCCAGGTCTTAGTAAGCCATCAATGATTTCTCGTTCGTCGTTTAATCGTTAACGGCTATTCAACCAAACGATTATCGTTTAGATCCGAACGATGTAACAATAATTCGAAAGATAATCGTCCTGTGGAATAGGGCCCTTAGACTTGGTCTGAACAGTCCGAGCCACTGTGATAAACCAGACTTATTCTTATAGGGGGGAGATTTATCAAACATGGTGTAAAGTGAAACTGGCTCAGTCGCCCCTAGCAACCAATCAGATTCCACCTTTCATTCCTCACAGACGCTTTGGAAAATGAAAGGTGGAATCTGATTGGTTGCTAGGGGCAACTGAGCCAGTCTCACTTTACACCATGTTTGATAAATCTCCCCCATACTGTCTAGGCCAAGTTCACACTGTATAAGAATAAGATAGTTTTAGTAAATCTGGGCCACTATTGACCTTTAACAGACTTTGGGGTATGCCTTATGGAATAAGCACTTTAAAAGGGAACTGGTCAGGTGGAATGAGCATATAAAACTGCTGGAACCACTTTAAGGGCAATAAAGACAGCCTCCTGACACTGTTTACATCCAGGACTAAATACAGCTGTATTTAGATGACAGGAGCACAACGCAGCTAGTGACACCATTCAGCAAGCGTGACTGACAGCCAGAGGCTTCTATGTCGCACAATGTCAGGACATAAACCATCTCTGCCTGCACAGTACGTATCCGGGGTGTGATTACAGAAGAAGTGCTGTGACTAGTCGTCACGGTGCTCCCCACCCTAATAGCTAAATACGGCATACGGTGAACGGTAATATTTTAATATTACACTCCTGGGTGTAATAGTGACTACACCGTCAAGAGACATGTCTAACACACAAAAATGAAGAAATCCCAGCAAGATCTTTCCCTAAGAAAGTCCGCCTATTAATATCAACAGGTTTCAGTGGACAGGTGGCTTCTCATGCATCCTAATGTAAGCGAGGACCGGGCCCATTAAGTTAGGACATCAGAGGAGAGTTAAGCAGATCCGGCGGTGGAAATAGCTGATTGAGCATCTTGAACAGCTACTAGTTAAAGCCACTGATTATTCTGATTACTACTGTTACCATTATGTTAATTTTTTTTGTCCATAATTTTAGCAAAGCGCACTACAAGAGCACAATTTATTAGCAACAATCTTTTTAAAAAAAAAAAAAAAAAAAAAGAAGCTATCTATGCAATGTCACTTGACCTGAACTAAACAAGCACCAATAAAGCCCTATTGCTTGGCAGCAGAACCTCTTAAGAGAACAAAACAGGCCACTCTGTCAGGAAGAACCACATCTGGGAGCCAGCCGAGCACATAATTAGCTTGGTGATTAAGTGATTAGCCATCTTCTGCCCAGTTCTGTCAAAATAATAAAATGGGACTTACAAGCTAAATGAACTCGGTACACAAGCTGCACAAGAGCTATTTAAAACCTACGTGCTCTGGTAGTTTACATGAAATGACCACCACCAGGTCTGGCCAAAGAAAATCATATAATTTGTCTGAGATTTACTTAAAGGGGTACTCCGGGCAAAGACTATAATTCAATATGATGTCCATAATCCCAAGTTATATAGCTTTGTGATGTACTGTATTTAAAAGTTTTGGATGTTTACTCCACTTTTCAATGCTGGAGTCCATGTCTAATAGGTTTTTCCTCCAGCGCCATCTTGAGACGTGACATCAGTGCGTGCATCACTGGCCGTGGACGTTGCTTTCATCAGCGGCCTTAGGGTCCTATTACACAGGTTGATGGTGGACCAATCAATACTGTAAACGAACGCTGATCTACTAGATTGGCACTTATTTCCTGGGCCTATTACACGACTTCATAATCATTTAGCAAGGGCTGCAGGGACATTGTTAGCGATGTCCGTGCAGCCTTTGCCTAAATAGTTTTTACATTACCTATCCACGTTCCCAGTCTCCTTCTGCTTTCTCCCTGGTCCTGCGTGCTGCAGCCTTTAAAGCAGCCCATTAAAGCTGAAAGGCTGCTCAGCCAATCACTGGCTGGGACCGCCGGGTGATGCATAGGAAAAATCCTGCCAGTGGCATTCCTAATGATGATGATGATGATGATGAGGGAAGGGAGTAGGGACAGAGAGGCGGTGCGAGCATGGGCACTCTAGGCCACGCCAATTTGACACAGGGCTGCAAGTTTAAAATGTGATTCTTACAACAATAACTGCATCACCTGCCGAGTGGATGTCAGGACAGATCTTAAATTAAAAGCAGCTATCACGGTACAATATGTTTGGGGAGGGGGGGCAGATTGTGGGTACAAAGTCGCTTTAAACCTATTTATGAGACAGTTAAATGGAAGAAAAAAAAAAAAAACCCTTCACCAAAAATTATTTAAAAATATGTTTAACACAAAAACTTGATTTAAGCAATAGGTAATTTTCTGATGACAAATTAACGAGGTTTTAAAGAGGATGTACCACCAGGCGCCGTTCGATCCATGGCTTAAAGTTAAAGAGGATGTACCTGGTGGTACATCCTCTTTAAGGCTAGTTTACAGGCTAGTACCGCATCTCAGCAGATTTCTCGCTTGGTACAGTTATGGCTTATGGCTCTGCCAGAATGTAGCCACTGCCACTTTACTCATCAGCTGCCGGACTTTAAGCAAGCTAATATATCACCTGCCTGCACTCCCCCCTGCTTCTCCAGCTCCAGGGTCAGTGACGGCCCGCTCAGCCAAACACTTAGCTGTCACATTGCAGGCGGTGTCGGGCTTGTATCGCGACCGCCAAAAGGTGAGCAACACCATATCTGAATTAATTGGACACAATATGCTACGGTTCATTGCCATGTTTTTATTTGCGTCTGAGGAAAGAAGTTCCGAGCCACCTTGGATCCTGTTGGACTGACTCCCTAGATTTTGCACTCTCTTTTAGTAGCGCAGCCTAAACCTTTCCTAACCCAGTAAAAGCATGTTCAAAAAAAAAAAAAAAAACTGCAGAAAGATAGAAGTGATGCATTCATGACACTAGGTCTTCATTCTAGTGGTACGGCGCCATTCGGGTCAGTCTGGCAGTGATGTCACGGCTTTTTTGACCCTCTTCTTTACCCACTGATTTTGAAGACCGGAACTGAAGGCCTCCAATGCATCTCTATGAGAGAGTTCTCTGAGATGTATTGATCAGACTTCTGGCCACTGGAAATTGATCATCAATGATAAGTGTACATATCAGACAGGGGCATGGGAGGAAATTAAAATAAATAAATAAAAGTTACATTGCTTAATGTACCCATTTTCACATTTTAGATGTAAAGGTACAAAAACTGACATTAAGCATTAAAAGAGCCCCAAACCATTTTTTAATATGCAACAAAAAAATTTAAAAAGTCAGCAGTAGGAATAAATGTAATGCTATATTATGCTAATTTCACGCAGCTTTTTTCAGCATTGCTGTTGCCGTTTTTTTTTTTTTTTTTTTTTTAAACAAATAACACGTAGCCAGATGCTACCTTAAAACCTTTAGCAAATTTCTGAAATGTCTGCACCCAGAGTTTTGGGGCATTTTTAGGGTTTGCAGCCGTTTGGAGTGGGTATTTTTTTTTTCATTCTGGTTGTTTTTCCCATTTCACACACATATATATATATATATATTGTAAAACAAATCACTTGCATATCCAAGAAAATTTTCTCATAAGTAGTAACTGAAAAACAGATGGTTCTTTCCACAACCCAAATATAAGCAGGTGAGGTGTTCTGTATCAATAAACAACACTGTATAAGTGAAGAAGGAGTTAATCAGTTAACTCTCCCCCACACACAACTTCCTAGGTGGCTGCAAACCACCAAAACGCATCTGATCACTAGCAGAGTTGATCAGGTAGCAGTGGGTTAAAATGAGAGGGCTTTAATCCATTACAGTATCTTTTTTTTTTTTATTTACTTTTTTTCTTGTATGCCATTATTATCACTCCTAATATATTTATAGATGATGTGGGGTATAAAGGTTTTTTACATAAGGACTTACTTTTGGCAGAGCTGGCTGAAGAGCATTTTGGGAGTCACCGGTTCTTTTCCTGGTTCTTTCATACTGTGCAAAAATAAGACCACCGCCGATGTGAGAGGACCAGGGCTAGGGAGGCTGATCACTAACTGATCCTGTTGGGAAAGTAAAAATTAAATATTAACAAACTACAGTACTAATTTACTGATTATTATTTTTTGTCAGATTATCACCTAACGGACATTGAGAAGTGTATGTTCATACTTTACAAGGGTGATATTCAGCAAGAATTCAGAAGTACAGGAACAATAGTAACAACTTTAACCCCTTAAATTAAATGTTAACATTTCTATTTTGTATAAAATTAATTTCTAGACATAAACCTTATAGTAGTTTTGTGATAAATTGTTTATAGGGCCTTGTTTAGACATAGTGATAAATTATAAAATTTTGGCTGGCCCCCCAGGCCCCCTGCAGCTTGGAGTGAATCTGGCAGCTGTAATCCAGGTTCCAAACTGGTGACAACTGTTTTTATTCCCAGAGTTAAAAAAAAAAAAGGCATACTCTCTCAAACCCTCCACTGTCCTTTGTCATGAGAGTCTCTACAGCAACAAAGTATAAAAAAAATTAAACTGGTGCCTTTCACATATCTATTTGTGCTTCCAGGATGTAGGATAATGCTTTTATTCTCCAGTGCTCAGTGAAGTTCTACAGTTCGGAATCCCTCCTTGCTCCCCTTACCATCCTTATCCCTACTTAACTGACAGTCAGGGCTCAGTTTCCTTCCTGGAAGCACAGCTGTATATAGGAAAGGTGCTTCTACCCTTTTACTGTCTGCCACCTAGACAGATCTCTTTGTTCCCAATGAGTTAGCACAGTAAGGTAATATGAGAAGCTCATTTTAAGCACAGTTACCAAGTTTTCCTCATTAAGGCAAATCTTCAATTTTGCAGCCTTTTCTTTCATTCCAGACAGCGATTCTGTTAACATGTGTGTATGGGCAAGATTCTGTAAAACAGACAAAAATCATCAATTATATGGGCACTGTCACACATGAGAGATATATCAAAAGTTTTTATCGGTCTATGGAGCCATCCTGCTCCCATAGACACAGAGCAGGGAAAGGGGGACAGCAGCACACGTCTCTCCTCACCTGTTCTCCTGTGAACACTAAGCCCTTGACTGATAAAAAAAACTTTTGAAATGTTAACGGTTTTATTGAGAGACAGGTACTCTTTAAGCCGCAAAACATGTTAGAAATGAAAATGATCAAGTTAGAAATGAAATTCTGCTTTTATTACTATTAAGGGGCCTTCTAGTAGTTTTGTTACATTACCGGTATAATTATATTTGTATAAATATTGGATCATGACTGACCATTTTCCTCTGAACCAACAGGTCTGCAGGGAGAAAGATTTGTATGAAGTGTTTGGACTGCTGCTCCATACAGGTCTAAGGGAGAGTCGCTTATCTAAGCCCTATGCTGCATTCTTCCCAAGGTGACTTAGGGCCCTATTACACGGGACGATTATCGTGCGAAAAATCGTTATATCGTTCGAATTTAAACAATCGTTCTGTGTAATTGCAGGCAACGATCGAAAAATCGTTCGTATGTCGTTGATTTAGAACTGAACCTAAAATTATCATTAATCGTTCACTGTAATTCCACATTCGTTTGCTCAAGTTTCGCGTTTTTTCACTAATCGGTCAGTGGAATTGCACATTGCCCATTGTTTTCCTGAGATCAGAAGCAAAAACGATCATAGTAACTATCGCAATAACGATCGTATCTAACTACCATCGCTCTGTATAATATGGTGAACGATTTCAGGTTAACGATAAACAATCTCGTTTGCAAACGTTTATCGTTAGTCGTTAAAAAATCGCTCTGTGTAATAGGACCCTTACCGTCTCTGTTTTTATTGGTAATGGATCTACAACAAATACAGACTTTGCACTTGCCAGTACCTAAGCTGCAACCGAGGCATAGGTAAGGTAATTTCCTCCCGATTGAGGCAGTCTTAACCCCTTAACCCATGATGGGTTAAGGGATGTTCAGAGAGCGTTCACAACACGAGCTCTCTCTGTATAGTGCCGTCCCCGGCTATTAGCCAGCACACCCTAATCGCCATTCCGGGCTATTTAACCATTTAAATGCCGCTGTTAAAACTGACAGCTGCATTTAAATGGCTTGAAACAGCCATCACCTGGCAATCCCTGCTTCTTGTCGCAACAATGCTGATCCTGGCTCGGCACTCAATTACTATGGGCTCCAGTACGTTTGAAAGGTCTTTTAGTAGGACATGGAATTTTAAAACTCATTTGCTAACATAAAACTTTAGTAATTTATTACTTCCTTTAGGGTATGGATCCAAGTATACACACAGCCATGAGTAACTAGGTCTTCATCAACATGGTGTCACTTACCTGTCCGACCAAAAACAATGCTGACAACAAACTGCTCTTACTCTCAAGTTCTGATTTGTATATGTGAGCAGTAGTTCAAGTACTTACCTGCATGACTGCATTAAAGAAACAAGTGTTGCCCAGGTTTGTTATTCCTTTTACAGGGACAGACGTAACGTGAGGGGCAGTGTTCTCTCTAATGATTTCACCACTTTGTTCTCGTAAACAAATGACCTTTGAAGAGGAGCCTGGAAGAAAAAAAAAAAATTATATATCAATTATATATATATATATATAATATATTATATACATATAATCAGACAGCGGCCATTACAGCAAGTTTGTGCGGGATTTATCCCTGACCAGAAGTATATCTGCACAATGTGGTATTGTCACTGCATCTCCTCCATCTCTCCCAAGGCAACCAGTCATCATCTATGTTTACAGGAAGCTTTGGCTGAATCTCTGAGCTCAAGCCCCAAGTGATGTCATCGCCTCTAGTTTACTCTTATTTGGAAATTTTGGGAAGAATGAGGTGCGTTCACAGCATGATGCTTTTCTGCTGAACGATGCTACAAGCAGAGAGGGAATGATCCAGCACAGGGAATATAAGATAAACACAGGAGCAAATAGCAAACAGAAGCTCTTGCAGACTTGCTGTATGGAGAGATAGTCTGCTGTGTGGAGCGATGATCTGCAGAAGCTCTGGGTGGGGGACTGGCAGGAGTGTTGTGGAAGGGAAATGGGCAGGATGGAAAGGGTGCAATGAACAACTGAGGGAACGCACTGCATTCTGGGAACTGTAGTAATGACCAACTGCTCAACCTGGGAGCACAATGATTATGTGGCATGAGAGGTCTACAAACACACAAGACAAATAATTTTTGGGTGGTTTCAGAGGAAAAAAAAAAAATATATAATAATAATAATAATATAGATAGATAGATAGATAGATAGATAGATAGATAGATAGATAGATAGATATAGTGTATATATAATAAAAAAAAAATATATATTTAATAAGAATACAGTGGTACCTTGGCTTAAGAGTAACTTGGTTTAAGAGCGTTTTAGTTTAAGAGCTCACAGTTTTTCAAAATTGTGATGGGTGGGAGCGCAAGTGGAGGAGGGGCATGGTCTGCACATGGTGGTCTACAGCACTGTACTCTGACCCAGGAAGTCTCCCTCACCTTCCAAATCATAGCAGATATACTTCAGGCTGGGGCTTACATCAGGGGACAGGACAGTGGAGGTAATCTCTCCATAGCTGTAACCCCTCTCTCCCCAGACAGAGAGTGCTGCATGTATGTCCCACATATGTCCTGCTCATTCCTTCCTGCTCCCTGCAGTCTCTGTCAGCCCTTGTATTTCCCATCCTCTCCATTACTGTACAGTAACTTATATGTCATATTCTGCTGTTTCTGAATGTTTGTTTCATTAGTTTTACATGTTATTCGGAATAATAAATCATTATTTTTGGGGTGTGGAACCAATTGTCTGCATTTCTATGATTTCTTATGGGAAAATTTGCTTTGGTATAAGAGTGGAGAATTATGCTTGTAATCCAAGGCACCACAGTATTTGATTTTATATAAAGATCATCTTCATTAAGTTGTATGCTGGGTGCAAGGGTAAAAAAAAAAAATAGCTTTTACATGAATTGGTGTCAGAAAGTTATACTGATTTGTAAATGACTTCTATTAAAAAATCTCAAGTCTTCCAGTACTTATCAGCTGCTGCATGTCCTACAGGAAGTGGTGTATTCTTTCCAGTCTGACACAGTGCTCTCTGCTTCTACCTCTGGCCGTTACAGGAACTGTCCAAAGCAGGAGAGGTTTTCTATGGGGATTTGCAGTTCCAGTCACAGAAAGAGGTGACAGCAGAGAGCACTGTGTCAGCCTGGAAAGAAAACACCACTTCCTGCAGGACATCCAGCAGCTGATAAGTACTGGAATACTTGAGGATTTTAAGTTGACGTAGCTTACAAATCTACAATGTACAACTTTCTGACACCAGTTGTCTGACACTATTTTCCCTCTGGAGTACCCCTTTAAGTTGCTGTATGTGACTCCAAAGCTTTTTATCAGCGTGTGCCTGTTTGCTCAGCTATAAGCTGACTGGAGGGTACTGTTGTACAATAACATGCAGCATAGTTATCTTGTAAACATCTTTGAAGCATTAGGAGGCTTGTCACAACTCTATATACTGGGTGATCCACACACTGAAGTTCTTCCAAGGCTACCAGTAGATCTGAATTTATTACAGCATAAGGCTGGGTTCACACTACGTATATTTCAGGCAGTATTTGGTCCTCTTGTCAGGTCCTCATAGCAACCAAATCCAGGAGTGGATTGAAAACACAGAAAGGATCTGTTCACACAATGTTGTAATTGAGTGGACGGCCGCCATATAACGGTAAATAACTTCCATTATTTTAATACAACAGCCGTTGTTTTAAATAACAGCACATATTTGCTATTATATGGCGGCCATCCACTCAATTACAACATTATGTGAACAGAGCATTTCTGTGTTTTCAATCCACTCCTGGTTTTGGTTGCTATACAGCCTCAAATATACGTAGTGTGAACCCAGCCTTACAATGGATACAATGTAGATGTACCTTATTTCTGTATAGCTCTGCTATTAAAAGGTGGAAATCGCAGGAAATACACCAATGACACTGCAAGCATCTGGAAACATAAAAGCATCTGGAGCAGCAGATGTCACTGTATTTCTGCACTGCCAGCAGAATATCTCTGTATGGTTATATGGACAAAAGAGCTGTATGTATAATAATGTGCATATGATATCATGTATGATACACCTTGTATGTCCATTTCTGTGTACCTGTGAAGAAGTGGGGGTCAGTATACAGGACAACTACAGGGTTAGGACTGTACAGCTTATAGTGCATGTAGAACACTGTGAGGGCATCATGGAGAATATATGAAAATTTATATATATATATATATATATATATATATATATATACACACATATACATACACACCTTGGATCATGGATGGAGATTTATATATATATATATATATATATATATATATATATATATACACACACACAGTGTAATATGTGTATGTATATGTGAGAAGAAGTGGGGGTCAATATACAGCCTATAGTACATGTAGAACACTGCAAGGGCATCATGGAGAATATACAGACACACACACATCTATACATACACACGATCCAAGCCAGGGCGTGTGTGCTTGGCGATTATATATATCACACACACACACACACATACTGGATAATGGATATATACATCTTATAGTGCATAAAGACGACTGTGAGGGCATCATGGATCCAATGGACAAATGCATGGTGGTCTAGGATGCCTAGAGTTACATGTGGCATTAGAATCTTTCGATAGATTACAAATTATAATACTGGGTTTAATACTGGGTTTTATTTCCTAACAAAACCAAAAGTATGTATAAGATAGAGAAGCTTCCAAATGCAAAAAAAAAAAAAAAAAAAACACAACCAGTGGAGTTTAACTAGTATTTCTCTTCCAATATATTACATATGCACATTTATTCAATTGTTATAAATGCGGACATTTCGGTCACAGTCTCATTAACTTATAGCCTAGAGATAGCACCAAAATGAAGATATTCCTCGCAGTCTGAAATTCCACTGGCAACTTCCTTGCTGTCGCTATCATTGCACTAAATAAGAACATTAGTGACATATCCAGACTATAAAAATATTGATTAGCACAGCATGTCAATGCAAACGAGTCATGGACTTAATAAATGCCAGGAATGGTGACTCTTGAAATGTAGATTTTTGACATATGAGCTCACATTTGCACTAATGAGTTAAAGAGCGAGTCTCATTAAAGAGTTCTGGGGACATGGCAGGGACCAATTTACGTTAATAGAATGTTTATGCCAAAAGGTTCTGAGGAGCCGAGGGAAGGAGCCTCCTCCACGGGGAGTTCTCATACATTTCCTACATCATCCCAAGACAAATGCGTAATTAAAGTTCCAAAAACCTACATTTAATTAAAGAGGAATAAACCGGGAATGACAAGTCACACATAATATTTTCCGGCACACTGATCAGATGCTGCTGTCCAGGCAGACACGTTCTCCCAGGTTACAGCTGCATCTGCAGGATACATTCAAAGGTGCTCGAGAATCTCCGCTTATTTTATACAGTTGTGGCTGGTGTGCAGTATAGGAATGGGGTTTAAATGTATAATATCAAGGTTAAACAAAAAACTATATAAATTGTTTAGAGTCAATTAGTATTTGCTATATTTTGTAATATGCCCAAAAATATCTCTCTGCTTGTACAAGCAATATAAAATAGAAAAATAAATGTTCTGTTTTCTTGTCACGCCCAAATACTCTGTGCAAGTAATACGTGAATATTTACAAGAATGGTGTGTTGTTGTCATAGGGTTACTGATACGGAATAAGGAATGCTGTAGTTCTGTGTAAGAGAGAAACATTTAGCACAGAAATATGGATCCTTAAATAAATAAATATTATATAAATATATAATATGTGTGTGTGTGTGTGTGTATATATTTATTTATTTCTAAGCCCAAAGCAGTAAGGGCTCAAACCTTCCCATGTATTAAATAGGTTTTACTACATAGCTTCATTTAGCATCAGATACACTATAAGGCCATTCGCACAACATATAATAAGGGTAAAAATACATAAAAATAAAAATCATAATTATTGTGCCCTTATTTTTAGGTTGTGTGAACTTGGCCTGAAGAAAAGTTGACAGACCACACACATACAAAAATACACTATATTGGTAGGTTTTGATGTTAAACACATACTAAATATAGTCCATGTGGTTTTTTTTTTTTATAAAGACAATGCATATGCAAATAAAAGTGTAAATCTAAAGATATTTACCTGCCACATACTATTAAAAAAAAATATATATATTACACATATATATATATATATATATATATATATATATATATATATATATATATTCATTCCGCATATGAATTTAAAGTGTGTAAGTAATTCCAATATCGGTGTAACACAGTTGTTGCCTTATCTCCACTGGCATTTTATAAAACATCTGGGAATGTATCTTAAAGGAAACAATGTTCAGGAGCCATCTGGACAAAACTGCGGGCAAAATGAAATGTGAAGCATATGGAAAAGCAGATTTTTCTCTTCCCTGCAGCAGTACAGGATGACAAATGTCAAACTTCGATGTGAGCACGCTTGACTGTGCTATGCTTTGCAGCACCACCTGGCTCTCCTTGCCTGGCCACCAAATATGGACAGCCTTGCCACAGCGGACCATGTCTTCAGGGAAAACGCAATAAACGCATTGCACTTCATAGTTAAATGGCAGCTTCACACAAGTACCAACATCCCATTTGTCTTCCCTGATGTGTGAAGCAATAAGGAAAAAGAAAAGAAAACAAAAGCCTTTATTTTCTGTTACTAAAAAGAAAAAAAAAATATATGGGCTCACCACACTTAAAGGGTGCTTCCCCAATATATATATATAGAATTATGACAAATATATACCACAAAGGTAAGAGGTAAATCTCAGAACTTCTTAGTCATGTACAGTATGTACAACCCTCGCCAGCAATTATGGAATCGATTAGCCTGTTTGGTGCACTGGGGCGTTCCTCTGCCCCTTAGTGCACCGTTCCACCTGCCGGCTCATACCTATCCAATTCATCTATACATAAGTAGCCACGTCTCTCTCACCGGACATCCTTGCAACCTTTTTACCCTCCACCAGTCTCCATATCGGGCCTCGGCTGCTGTTATGAATGGCGGATACTGTGCGTGACCCGCGGCTCTATTCATTTTTATGGAGCCGAAAGAAGGAGCCGAGTACAGCACTCATCCAGCTCTTTTCGTCACTCCATTCCCGGTTTTGACTCAAAAAAAAAAAATAAAAAAAATAGTGATGACTTTTATTTGACCATAAAATGCAAGGCGAGACAGAAATAAAAATAAAAGTACAAATAAGCCAAATTTTTGTGGGCTTTTATTTTTATGTAAAACTGTTAAAACTGACATTATCTTCATTCTCTGGGTTGTTGAGATTACAACACTAGCTAATTTATATAGGTTTTATGTTATTTTCCAAACCGAACAAAGAATTTTGCCACAAAATGAATAGGCCTAAATGCCCTATTACACGAAGCGATTATCGTTCGATACCGGCCGTTACAGCCAATAATCTTCTTGTATAATAGAAGACAACGATGTCGGCTTTTTGTTGTCTTTGAACACGTTGAAAAAGCAACGTTCACGATAGCAGTGATCTGCTGCTGATGCTCTGCGGAATAGGAGCGGTGGCAGCAGACCGCCGCTATCTTCTATGGGCAGCCCGGACAATCTAGCGATCACCTGGGCAGCCCCAGCCCCCCAACCCCTTACCCGCTCGCTGCTGGTGCGTGTTATAGCGCTGGTAGCGAGTGGGGAACGAGAAGCAAGCACCAGACAAGCCAGCGCTCACTTGCTCCCTCTCATCGCCATGTGTAGTAGGGGCTTAAGTGTGTCGTATTCAGACCCTTTTCCCTTTTTATTTTTCCACTTATGGAGCTATATGAGGGCTCATTTTCTTGCGCCACAGTTTGTCTTTACATAGCTACCACTTTGGTCTGGATTAGACTTTTTGTTAAATTTTTTTCATAACAAAAATTCACTATTTTGGCATTTGGAATTTTGTTTTGTCTACGCTGTTCACCGTATGACAGGGGTGCTCAACAACAAGTTTTAGTTAAGGTCCACATACCGGGGTACATTGTCAGGTGAAGGTCCGAGCTGATCATCATTACTTAACGTGTTGTGCTCCCCCAGACGTGTATAGCCCCCTGTGCACTCCCCCAGCAGTAAATAGACCCCTGTGCGCTCCCCTAGTAGTATATAGCCCCCTTGTGCACTACCCCAGTAGTATATAGTCCCCCCGCTTTGTGCTCCCCAGTAGTGTATAGAGCCCCTATGCACTCCCCAGTAGTATATAGCACCCCTGCTGTGTGCTCCCCCTCCCATATAGTATAAAACAAAAAATATTAAAAAAAAACCACTTATACTCACCTGGGTCCAGAAATCTCCTCTTCTCTTCCCTTCTTGTGGCCGCACTGCAGCCGCTCTCCCCTTAGCCTGGCGCTCCAGTGACGTCAACCAGAGACAGGACAGAGCAGCCTCTTGTAACTGCTGCGGCCACAAGAGTGACTGACAGGGAGGGAGCCAATGGCTTCCTCTGTCAGTGCTGCTCCTGCACGGTAACTATGAGCGCTTGTTACAGAGGGGAGCAGCGCAGCTCAATATACATGTATACTGAGCTGCAGAAGGGGTCCGGACAGATGGCCTCCGCGGTCCGAACCGCCAGTTGAGGACCCCTGCAGTATGCAATCAATAATGTTATATCTTAATAGTTTGGGCAATTATGCACACTGCGATATCACACATGACAGCCCGCTCTGCCAATCACTGACTAAGATAGAACAGCACCAAAGCCGGTGATTGACGGTCACTGCCGGGATGAGTCTGTCTCAGAAGTGGTGGCCAAACAGGCTGCAAGAGGACCCCGGGGGGCTGGGTTACGTAAGAATAAGCTTATGTTGTATATTAAAGACAATATATAAAAAGGAAAAAAATAGGGCTAGAGAATTTGTTTACTATTTTTAACAATTCAGACAAAAAAAGTCACTAAATTTATTCTGATTTGTTCCCAAGCATTAGGTTATCATTGTAACTAAAGGTTTAAACATGTGCAATCTTTCACTACCCATTATTGTATGTTACCGCTTTGTAATTCCAAACATTTCAACCTGGTACTATGGGAAATGCTGCAAATTTTCATACAAAATCTAGTGTCTGTCCAGCTATTCAATACACTTTTCATATCCTTATATTTCATATACCATATTCATACAGAATTATATTTATATTGTCATTCTGCTCTTTTTTTTCAAGCAACGGCTGTATCAAGGGCAAACATCTTGCTATTGAAGGCACCTAAGCTGAAGGTCTACATCACAAGAGCAGTTAATAGCTTGTCTTGTGTTCCATTTTTCATCTCTACGGATTTTAATTAAACAAAAAATGTACTTGCTCGGCACACAATAAAC
The DNA here is from genome assembly GCF_027789765.1 of Dendropsophus ebraccatus. Classification (NCBI taxonomy): domain Eukaryota; kingdom Metazoa; phylum Chordata; class Amphibia; order Anura; family Hylidae; genus Dendropsophus; species Dendropsophus ebraccatus. The sequence continues at coordinate 32,421,770 of NC_091459.1, forward strand.
TACCTGAAGTCTTAACCCGTAAATTGGGGAAAAGAAAAATAAATCACCAGGGTGAATATTCACCAGCTGTTAGAATGGCTCAAGAGTTCCAGGAATATTTATTCCTCTATAGTGACATCCCTATTGCAGAAGAGATTGTACTGTGATAACCAGGACTGACCATGCTGGCACAGCACCACATTTATCAGGAACCCGTCACCAGTCTCTACTCTCAGCAACAAGAAATAGGGACACACTCTCTTATTAGGAGTTATCTGTAACGCACTGTGGTTTCTCCTAAATGTGTTATATATAACGCACTATGGTTTCTCCCCATTTGTACAGAGGAAGTGATCTCCCAATCCAGCCCAGGAGACCGGAGGAAAACAGTCTACAACCACCCAGGTGACTCGAAGACATGTTTTCACCTATTTTAACTATAATTCTATGAAATGTTGCAGCAACTAAAGGCTGTATTACATGGCACAATATTGAGGAAGAAGAGAACACTGATCTGTCAGGTCAGCGCAGGCTTCCTCCTTCTCATTCTCTACGTACTGTCTGTGCTATTACATGCACAGAGAGTGAGCAGGAGGGGCTGCAGGAAGCTGCTGTAGGGGCTGCCTAGACAACCCTTAAATTGTCTGGGCGGCCTATTGAAGTAAGCGTCTGTCTGCTGCTGTCATGTCTATAACAGGGGGCAACACACAGAGGCCGCCGCAGACGTGATCGGGTCACGGAACAGCCGGTGTCAGAGGAGATGATCCCGGCAGTTACTGCAGTACCGGCCGGATGATCTTCACTGCTGCTGAATTTGCATGTGGGCGCATCAGTGTGCGCACGCATATGAATTCCCAGCTGCATACAATGAAGCGTGCGGCCGGAACTGCACGCTTCATTGTGTAAACTGACAGGTTCTCCGAGACCGCTATTCAATTAATAGCAGCCGCAGAAAACTGACATGTCAGTTTTTTGCGGCGCCGCTAGGGATCCCGGCCGGAGCGTATACTATGTGTATACACTCCGGCCGGGATTCCATAGAGGGAAGCACAATTAAAGTTTTGTATGAATCACAGCCATTGTTGCCGTTATACAACAACGGCCGTGATTAATACAGAACTTACGTTGTGCGAACATAGCCATAGCCTGTATCCATCAGCCACTGGTATTTAAATGCCAAACTATCAGACTCGAGCATACTCAAGTTGCGCTCATCTGTAGTTATCAGCATTTAAAGAACTAGCTGTACATGCAAACTGTATGAATGCAGGCATGTCACTTGTGGATGTGAAAAAAATGCTTTTATTCTTTTGCACAAAGAGTCAAAGAAGGTTTTCCAAGCTCCTGAATAGCTACAAGCTGGAATGTCTCCTTTCTCCCCCTCCCTCCTCCACTTACACCTGGAAGCAGAGTTGCAGGGCCCTATTACATGGGATGAGCAAAAAAATTGTGCAAAAAAATTGTCATTGTGCAATCGTGCAAACATTGTCCATTGTTTTGCTGGGATCAGAAGGAGTACACGATCATTGTAACGATCGTAGTAAGGATTGTAACTAACGACTATCATTCTGTGTAATATGGTGAACGATTTCAGGTTAACGATAAAACAGTCTCGTTTGCAATTGTTTATCGTTAGTCGTTAATCGTTAAAAATCGCTCGGTGTAATAGGACCCTTAAGCAGGGTCAGGTATGGGAGGGAGTAAGGAGGTGTTACAGCTTGTTGCACTTCAGGAGCTTGGAAACAACTATTTGATACTTAGAGCTTATTCTCTCACTCTGTAATCCATGGAGATTACCAAGTGTGAAGCTGCAAAGTGGACTCGCGGCTCTCCAGACATCTTGTATAAATATGATGCCAGGAGAGCTGAAAGTATCTAAATATGTATTGGTACAGTTCCGTGAAGATTGAAACACTTTCAGCTCTCTCTCTTCATCATATTGATACATGATGCTGGCAGAGCCACAAGTCCATTCCGCAGCTTCACACTTTTTTTAACGTCCATGGAGTTCACTCTCCGTAACATCCGTGGATTACGGAGCGTGAGAATAAGCATTCACACGTTTTGCAAAAACTGTCTGTGCACAGATTATGAGATACGGACTGGATTTATGGACCTCCCGGAATGTGCAAAAAAGGTCTTATGCTACAGAATAAAATATAAAAAGTTTTTGAAGCACAGCTGGATACATGAAAGATAACGTGTGTCTTCTTGACCTAAAAGCTATGTACCAGTGTCGCCACTGCTGGAACATGATTTGCAATTGACAAATTAAGTGTAAGTTCATCTAAAACATGCCATCTATAGTGCTGTTCTGTGTACATCATCATCCCAGAACAGCGGCCAGACAGTGCACATTCTCCAGCACTAGGTCATAAAATGCTAAAACAGACGGCACCTGATGGTGCAGTTAACTTAATATCAGTCCAACAACAGGATTTCCGGGTGCAGGTCACAGGGAAAAAAGGAAACAAGTTCTGATATAATGTGTAGTCTATTAAAACAGTAAAAATTATAGTAAAAAAGACAACACTAGAGATGAGCGAACCGGGTTCGAGTCGATCCGAACCCGAACGTTCGGCATTTGATTAGCGGGGGCTGCTGAACTTGGATAAAGCTCTAACGTTGTCTGGAAAACATGGATACAGCTAATGACTATATCCATGTTTTCCACATAGCCTTAGGGCTTTATCCAACTTCAGCAGCCACCGCTAATCAAACGCCACATGCTCGAGGTTCGCTCATCTCTAGACAACACGTTTCAAAATCGCTCTAGTTTCCTTCTCAAATGTTTACTGGTTTCTTAATCTGGAGTGGTTTCAAAAAGCCTTGTGTTTTTACTATGGTTTTACAGTTTTAATAAAATATATATTTTATAGGAACTTGCTGCCCTTTTTTCCTGTGACCTTTTGCTGTTGCTGGAGTGGAGGCACTAGGTCATGGCATTGCAGAATGGAGTGTGAGCTGTGACTGGCCAATAAAGGGAAAGAAAGTCCCGAGTGTGTACTACTGGCCCTGAAATGCAGGGAATGGAAAATAGCTGTGCACCATGGAGGGGAACACCTTGTCAGTCTTCGGGTACAAACACACTGGGCGAATCCACAGTGGATTTCTCGCTGTGGATCTCTGCCCAGTACACTCATGGCCAGACACACTCGCAGCAGGATGTCCATCCCCCTGTGAGTATGTCAGCAGCCAGCCCCATTAACTCCCCGACTGGAGCGTATACATCACCTGCTCCCCACTCCAACTTGCTTCGGAGTTTCCAGGCAGGTCACGCTTGGCCAGTCAGTGTGCTGCCCTGCCGCAGGGCACTGATTGGCTGAGCGGGACGTGAAGACACCGGGAGCCCCGAGCCGGCCGGAGGGTTAGCGGGGCAGGCTGCGGACATACTTACAGCGGGATTGACATCCCGCTGCGAGTTTCTCTGCCCATGAGTGTACTGGGCAGGGATCCACAGCGAGAAATCCGCTGCGGATTCACCCAGTGTGTTTGTACCCTTAAAGCCAATGTACCATCATTACATTCACTTTAAGTTTTGCACATGGATAGAACGGTGATGGTGCCGCGGTCTTGTTTTGGAACCTTGGCCCGGTTCCCACATACGGTGTCGTTCTATTCCCGGGTACTGATAGTACATTCACATTAAGGGTTAATCTAACAGAACCATTTAAAAGTCTTTTGAAATGGCAAGTATGCTCTAAAGAAAACATAACCACTACAGAATTGTGCTTGCAGTAGGGGACAAGCGCCCCAACTAAGGGCCCTATTACACTGGACGATTATCGGGTGAAAAATCAATATATCGTTCAAATTTAAACGATAATCGTTCCGTGTAATTGCAGGCAACAATCGAAAAATCATTCATATGTTGTTGATTTAGATCTGAACCTAAAATTATTTCTAATCGTTCACTGTAATTCCACATTTGTTCACTTATCATTCAGTGTAATTGCACATTGTGCATTGTTTTGCTGGGATGAGAAGGAGTAAAACGATCGTAGTAACGATCGTAACTAACGACCATCGTTCTGTGTAATATAGTTAACGATTTTAGGTTAACGACTAACATTATCTAGCTTGCGAACGTTTATCATTAGTCGATCGCCCTAACACTGCGTTCCCCTATGTTTATCTATAGCCTATAGACTAAGCTTCGGATACTGTAGAAGAAAAATGCAGATTTTGCAGTACTAGCCTTTCTTTAGTACCCCATTAATAAGTATATGCAGTCCAGCGTCTTACTGAGCTCAGTCATAGCCTCTGAGGAACCAAACAGTGTAAAGGGAAAACGTTTATGAAGTCCTGCAGGAAAGCAAAAAAATAAAAGGTGATGTCTGCAGTCATAAACTTAGAAACAAGCTCAGTCATAAACCAAAAACAAGCTCTGACACAGTGTATCTTACACAGTCTGAATACAATATTTTGTACTGGGGCAACCACTTTAACGTTAGCATTAGACAGCTTAATGCTACGTTTACACGGAACGATAATTGGCCCGATCGTACGATTAACGATGTCGGAGTAACAGGTTTTTTTTCCATAACGGTCAGCCTTTAGATGGAACAATACATCGTTCGGAAAATTCGTTTTGCGGTCGCTTAAGCCTATCTCACACATAGGTAAAATAGGTGAACGACTACACGGAACGATCTGCGAATTTAAGAACATGTTCAAAGATCAAAATGAACGATTTCTCGCTCGTCGTTCGATCGTTCATTGCGTTTACACATACGATTATCGTTCAAATTCGATTGTTATCGTGCAAATTCGCACGATAATCGTTCTGTGTAAACGCAGCATATGTAAGAGGCGTCACAGGCGACCACTTGCAGTGCCAGACAAGTAAAAATAACAATCAGGTGGCATGCTGAGTGCCTGACAAATGAGCATGTCCATGTGAAGTCCCACAGACGGCCAGAGCTTATGAATATACCTGCCATACCCTGACAAGATGCCAGTCAGTTACCCTCATGTACAACATCTTCCTGGGTGGCTCTCCTTAGAAAGCAATCTTATGTTATTCTTCCAGTGTGTCAGACAAGTCTCCTCTCAATGAGTATGGATTGGTGGGACCGGCAGCCCACGGGATCAGCTGTGAGAGCCTCACAGCTGCAAGCATTCTTTTGGGAACCCAGCACTCGCCTTTATCCCTACCGCTTAATGTAATTACTGAAGTCTTTCACGCAGCACTAATGTCATTTGCACATTTTTACAGCTGAAGTGAAAGGAATGGCTGAAATGCTGGGACCCCGCTCCCACACTTCTACCAACGTCAAGAATAATTCATTCAGCTTTAGGAGCAAGGATTGGGACTTTCTGTGCATTCATGTACAAGTTACCATATTATTATTATATTATTTTTATACAATTTCTAATTCAATTGACCTATAAAATAGTTGTTTGGTTTTTATGGGGGGGGGGCTCTTGAAATTTATATGGACAGTCACTAAGAAAAAACAAACCTAAAGCTTCAGTTATATCCCACAGTTTACCTTGGATATGTTGTTAAAAAGGTATGCCAAGCTATCCTGCTGTGTACAAAGTTTACTGGATGAAGCGTAGTCTACTATAGACAGTGTTCTGTCAATTTCTAGAATGTATACTTTTATGTGTAGAAATTAAAGGTGTTGTCCAGCGAAAATCTTTCTTTCCAATTAACTTGTGTAAGTACTTCTATTAAAAAAATCTCACGTCTTACCACACTTATTAGCTGCTGTATGTCCTGCAGGAAATGATGTTTTCTTTTCAGTCTGACACAGTGCTCTCTGCTGACATCTCTGGCCGAGACAGGAACTGTCCAGAGCAGGAGAGGTTTTCTATGGGGAGTCATAGAAAACAGAGACAGAGTTCCTGTCTCGGCCAGAGATGTCAGCAGAGAGCACTGTGTCAGACTGAAACTAAAACATTTCCTGTAGGACATACAGCAGCTGATAAGTATGGGAAGACCTGAGATTTTTTTAATAGAAGTAAACTACAAATCTATATAACTGTCTGATATTGGTTGATTGAGGGGGGGGTGAAAAAAATTGCTGGATAGCCCCTTTAAGAGCAGTAGACAAGCACAAAAAAAAAAGAATGTACATTTAGGAAATTAACTGAAACCAGTCACTGAACTATGCTTCATCCACTAAATGAGCATAAAAAATTGACATGTTACAGGGACATGCGCAAAATCAACTGCACCACGGTAGGATCAAATGGCAAGAAAAAGAGAAGGTAGATGCATGCTGGTTGGCCACCATTTCCTAAAGATGGCTCCATAATACAGGTAAAAAGGTTCCAACAGCATCTAAGCAGCGGAAATCTTTATTAGAAATACAAGTACATAGTTGTTACATTTCGATACACCACAGTCTTTATTACAGGGACATGTCAGAAGTTTTGATTGATCAGGGTCTCACTGCAGAGACCCCCACTGATCAGGAGAATAAACCAGGAGAAGTGCATAGTAGCACACTTCACTTCTAAGTTTGCAATGCTAAAGAGGCATTAAAGTCTGGCACTGATTAAAACTTTTGACATGCCCCTGTATTAGGGCCCGCTAACACGGAATCGGCGCAGAGATTCTGCTCGGAACCCCCGCCTGTTATCTCTTTCAATTGGACACCATCGTGCGCTTCTGCACCTCTCCACTTAAAGAAATGACATGTCAGTTGTTTGAGCGGAGGCGCGCGAGACCTCCCATTAAAAGAGATAGCAGGCGGGATTCCGTAGTGTGAACGGGCCTTAGGTCAAAAGTTGTTTTTTTCTATAATGAAGGGTTTTACTATTTTCTAACACCTTTGGAGTATAAATTACTTATGGAAGAGGCCGTCATTAAACTTTTTACATCCAGGGGATTCAAACCTTTCCCAGCTTTGGCTTGTAATAAATAACTACGGGCGGTACCTTTCTCACAGCGTGAAGAGTGTTTCTGGAGGAAATCCAGTATCTGAGCAAGAGCCTTCTTGTTGCAGTGAGTCGATAGCTCCTCATCACATTCGTAACAGCTAGAAAAAAAAAAAAATACTGAAATGAGAGAAGTTTCTTTCAATCATGGCATAAACAGATGAACATAGGCAAACTCTAAACTTCAGGCACAAATTACATCTTGAGTCTTTCAGTTTTTGCCTCCTGCACTGCATTAGATATTACCTTTTTTAATTAAAGGGGCAATTCAAAAAAAAAAAAATTATAATAGTTTTTTTTTATTAAAAAAGGTAATATCTATTGCAATGCAGGAGGCAAAAACTAATTTCTTTGGTTGTTCTTTCAAATCAACTGGTGTCAGAAAGTTTTTTTTTGCAATTTACTTCTATTTTAAAATCTCCAGTCTTCCAGTACTTATCAGCTGCTGGATGTCCTGCAGGAAGTGGTATATTCTTTCCATTCTGACACAGTGCTCTCTGCTGCCACCTCTAATGTTACATTCTGTATGTTAACCCTTTATCACATGTATACTGCTCTGGAATGAAGAAATTCTTTAAAAATAAACAAGAATTTTCTACTTTTTTTTTTCTTCTAATGGCAGAATGCAATTTCAAAATTGAAAAAAAATCCCTCATCTGCAATAGTGTAGATCTATCCACTACCAAATGTATTGCACTCTGCCTGAAAAAGACGCAAACAGGAGGGGTATCAGCAATCAGGTTCCCAGAAAACAAATACACACAAACCCAGGAAATCCCTTTAAATGCAACAATGCTACAGCACTGGGTTTTACAGGTACGGTGATAAAACATACGTAAATATTTGTTATTTGAATGACTTAAGAAATAAAATATACTGTATATAATTTTTTTTCTATTTTAAAGGGTTTTATCTTTTTTGAGACTTTAAAGTGACACTGTCACCCCTTTTAGCATTATGACTTCTCTACACAGGTGTAAAGGGTAAATTTTGCAGTTTTCATACCTTATTTTATATCATACATCATGGTGCTTGTTCCAGTAATAAGTGATCTTTTATCATCTGCGGATTGTGCTACTTGGGTGGGGCTTCAAGGGTGCAGCACCACTTCACATTGCTCCCCTGTAGCCCCTCTGTGACGTCATCGGTGCATAGGCCCCGCCCCTCAGCAACCATTGGAAGGGACGGTCTAAAGGTCTAGGCCCCACCCCCACTATGCCTATGCACCTATGACATCATGGAGTGGCAGGGCGATGTGGCGCTTTGCCCGTGAAGTCCCGCCCAGGTAGCACAATCCGCAGATGATAAAAGATCACTTTCTACTGGAACAAGCACCATGACGAATGATATAAAATAAGGTATGAAAACTGCTAAATTTACCCTGTACACCTGTTTAGAGAAGTCAGAATGCAAAAAAGGGGGTGACAGTGTCACTTTAACAGGTTACTCTGGTAGTAACACGATAGGTAATAACTTCATTGGTATTTTCTTTATCGGTAGGGCATGATCAATGGGCTTCTCAAAACTGCTAGAATAAGTGCAATGGGAACTTGTCATGGTCGTGAATGACCACAACGTCACTTATACAGTATGGGGATGCCATTTCCCTTAGAACTTATTTAAACTCATGTTTACAGTGGACAGGCATCCTGCTAGAGGGCACCCAGGTATGATCTAGCAGGTATCAGTACTACACAGATCTTGCTACAGGAAAATCACAACTGCAACTTCTATTAGGCTACTTTTATATCTGTATGTTTTTGGGGGGTTTTCAACTGCTCAGTCAATAGGGAATAAACAAGACAAAAAAAAAGCTGGTAGATCTACTGTACTCTGGACACCAACAAAGTCCGACAGCTTTGTCTGACTTTGGGGTCTACTGGGTTTTCTGGCATGGGGTTTCTCATTTCACCAGGCAAAAATCCTGCATGCTGGGTTAGTTTTCCTTGTGTTTTGGACAGAATGGACAACTGAGGTTAGTCAGCTGAAATCGAATTTTTCTCGCTGTTGACTTGAGTTATTGCAACTCTTCAAAGACTGGCCTTATGGATACAGCTCCTATGCCCTTGGGCCCACAAGTATTTACACACATGGGAGAGATTTATCAAACATGGTGTAAAGTGAAACTGGCTCAGTTGCCCCTAGCAACCAATCAGATTCCAATCAGAGTCTGTGAGGAATAAGAGTTGAATCTGATTGGTTGCTAGGGGCAACTGCACCAGTTTTACTTTACACCATTTTTGATAAATCTCCCCCATGATTTTTACCCAGATTCATCAATCTGCCTGAAACAAAACTGGTTTTGCCAACAGCAACCAAATCCATTCCTATTGCTTTGAGAAGAAATTAATTTGTTTTGCAGTTCTGCCCCATTCTGCCTGTAGAGCATATAGATCAAGCTGTTAGCAGACTTATGCATTACTTACCAAATAACCCACGTGCTGAGGTTAACTGCGATGCAGTGAGGCTCATTTTGCGGCGATCGGAAATGTTTCAAAGAGTGTTGACATTCAGAGGTAGCGCTACAGCCCTATGTATAAAACAAAAAGTGTATTATAAGTAATGCTGCCCATCCAGTATGCAGCCATATATGATTGTAGAGGTGGGATTCCCAACCTGTGGCATGCATGTATTTCTCTGTACAGCCTGATCTGTTTTGGGGTCAGCAGCATGCTAGTCCCTGCCTTGCTCCCAAACTCACAGAAACACCTCAGAATCTCACACTAGATTGGTAGAGCACCAGCATAGGCTTGTCATGGCCCTGCACTGATGTGGTCCATGCCATTATTATTGTGTAGCCTTTCCTCTAAAAGGTGTAAAATAAAAAGAGCTGTACTTGCCTGTCTAGGCTCCCCCAGCCTTGTCTGTGGAATCTCCCACTCACTGAAGCCGCAGCTGACACTTCATATCTCTGTAGAGATAGGCCGCTTAGCCAATCACTGGCAAAGACAGGACAGCGATGCGGCCAGTGATTGGCTGAGCGGCCTTTCACTTCAGAGATGGGTTTAGAAGAGGCGGAGGCAGCTGCAGTGAACGGGGAATCCCAGAAACAAGCCAGGAAGACACTGGGGGAGCGTAGACAGGTAAGCATGTCTTTATTATTTTATTTACCCTCGCATCACTATTACACAGAGCAATGTAGTAGTTGTAGAAATCTTTGCCAGCATCTATATATGACGTATACATATTTAACAGAAACAAGGTCAATAATTGGAAGTGCCAAGGAGCAATATAAATAGAACTGACTGGAAGATATGAGAAGTTTTAACAAGGGGAAGGAGCTCACATCTTATAAATAAGCTCCTATCATGTTTCATGTAGCGCTCTTCATTTCCTGTCTATGTAAAGAGAAATATACCTCTCCTCACACAGTGAGCTGGGATGTACTGTAGTCACTGTCTCTGTGCTGAGCCACCTATTCAATTCTACATACAAAACTACATACAGACGACAGATTGGCCAGGAGTGGTGCTAGAAACGCTTCTTGTCCGATAATTGGCACATTTAAAAAAAAGACATTGATCAGCCGAGGAGCAAAAAAACAGGAGATATGCGGCTGACAGCGAAGGGAAACTGACAGCACAGACAGCGCTGCTATGGGTTCTGGCCCTGTTAGCTCCTATCCCACTCTCCAGCTGCTGCTGTGTCTTCAAACAGCATGTAGATACAGCGGCTGGAGGATGGGACAGGAGCTGAAAGTGCTGGATCACATAGCAGCTGATGTCAAGTATACACTGCTTGTGTCACCTGGAAACGGACAGCACAGACATATGCATATCTGTGCTGTCAGTTTCCATGGCCCCATGAACGACAGAAGGATCGTTTGTGCACCCCGGCTGCTCGATTAAATGTGCTGCGGAAAGGCACTTGCAAATGAGCGCAAATCTCGTAGATCGGTGCTCGTTTGCGACCCCTGATATTCTGCGACACTACTGAGAGATTATGACTTCAGTCAGGTAAGTTAATGCCATAGAAAATTTATTTATTTGGTGCAAATCACCAAATATACCAAGATCTCCATCCTACCTGTCCTGAATAGTGACCACTATGTGCGTATATTCACCTGATGGCCGCATTTAAGGCACAGCCAAACATCAACCGGAGGAGCAAACTCTCCATCCGTCATCCTCCTCTCCTTCATGCATTCTGTGCATGTGGACCACACATTCTGAGACACCGCTTTCTTGACCTGAATCACATCTACAGCTTGACTCACATGATGGCAGGTAAGACCTGTGGGGGAAAAAGAGGAATTCTACAGAGCCTTGCACCAAGAGCCATTAGGCCTTATATATTATCATACATACAAACAGTAAGAGCACTGCTGCATATTATTGATGCAAAAGGGCCAGGGGTATGTCCACCACAAATAGCAAATTTGACTAGTGCATTGTTAAGAAGTTGTATCCACTTCCCAGCTGTTAAGAAGTTGTATTCACTTGTTTACTGATAGCAAACTAATATCTTAAAAATGGCAAAGAATTGAAACAAAGTATATAAGAATGGGACAGCTTTTTTTAGAAGATATTGTTAAAGTAGTATAGAAAGTGTTGTACTCTTTCCAGTCTGACACAGTGCTCTCTGCTGCCACCTCTGTCCTTGACAGAGCATCATGTCAGCCTGGAAAGAATACACAATTTCCTGCAGGACATACAGCAGCAGAGATTTTTAAATAGAAGTAATTTTCAAGTCTGTATAAGGGTAAAAACCCACACACCGTATACGCAGCGTATTTACTCCTGCTATACGCAGCAGATTAGATCTAAATAACTGAACACAGCATCAAATCTGCACCATCAAATCTGCTGCAGATCTGCTGCGTATACAGTGTGTGTGTTTGTACCCTAACTGACATCAGTTGATATAAAAATAATTTTTTCCTCCGGGTATGTTTACATGTACCCGATGGCAGCCAGAGTTAGCTTATACAATTGAGAACTGCAGAAGGGAACTAGACTTGCCACTATGTAAATTTTCAAGTACAGGTGCTGTGTGCAATTCCCAGATGAGCTCTAATGCGGGCGCATCCGTGCGTGCCCTCATCAGAACTTTCCACTGTACATAATGGAGCGTGAGGCCGGAGCCGCTCTCTCCATAGTGTGCACTGACAGGGTTTTCTACGGCCGGTATTCATTAAAGGGAACCAATCACCTCCAAAATGCATATATAGCTTTTTAAATGTGCTGTTAGAGCCCACAGAACACTTTCCATACATGTTTCTATATACTCCCTGCCTCCCCCGTGTAATCCATAAAGTAACTTTATAAAACTGGCGCCCGGTATGTAAGTTACATCAGGTAGTCACCTGGGCGGTGTTCGGCTAGATGGTAGTCACAGTCAGTCCGGGTCCCCTGGGTGTTCTTCGGTGTTAATCACGCCTACGTTTTTACGCCGACGCGCATGCACAGTACAGCCGCTCCCATTCTGGCTGTACTGCGCCTGTGCAGAATAGCCTTGAACTCCGGCTCACACTGAGTTTGAGGCTATTCTGCACAGGCGCAGTACAGCCTGAATGGAAGCGGCTGTACTGCGCATGTGCTGCAGCGTAAGAACGTAGGTGCGCTGATTTCGCGCCCGGCGCGCTCCCGAGTGACGTCGCAGCTACTGGGTAATTTGAATCACGCCCAGAGGGGCGTGATTACCACCGAAGAACGCCCAGGGGACCCGGACTGACTGTGACTACCATCTAGCCGAACACCGCCCAGGTGACAACCTGATGTAATTTACATACCGGGCGCCAGTTTTATAAAGTTACTTTATGGATTACATGGGGGAGGCAGGGAGTATATAGAAACATGTATGGAAAGTGTGCTGTGGGCTCTAACAGCACATTTAAAAAGCTATATATGCATTTTGGAGGTGATTGGTTCCCTTTAAATAGCAGCCGCAGAAAACTGACATGTCAGTTTCTCGCGGCGCCGCGTCTTCTGAGATGGTGTAAATGTCACAAGATCACACTTACACTAATGTCAGAGCTCTCTGTATCGTGCTCCACTGAGAAATGGGTGATGGAACTCTTGATAGTCTATACTATCAATAGGAATACCAAAACCAATGGCATACATTAATTTTGAACAGGAATAAGCTAAACCACATCCATCAATTGATTTACCCTGGAATACTTTGTTAGTATAGACAGAAAATGATCAGAAAATCAATGTACAGTATTGAACTTTGACCATACCAATAATGTCATCTGAGGAGTCTTCATCAGGGGGACGACTGGTCCACCTACTCCTCCTCGTCTTTTCAGCACCTCCCAGTGATGACGGCCCTTTTACTTTCATCTGCAGCTGCAAAACAGAAGAAGGAGCTTTACATTTAAAATTATTATCATGTGTTCATATATAAAGCAATATGTACACAGTTACTGTGAAAATGCACTACTGACTGAGACGGGACAGCTCCCCGATCAGTGACGGGCTGTGAATGCCAGACAAGTCCGTCTCAGTCGGGGACTGAAGATGACACTGGACAGCGTGGATAGCCTGTCTGTTGTGTTGTCCTCAAGGGCAGCAACATAGTAAAATGTAATGTGAGCAGAATACTCCTTAAACCCCAGACAGACTGCCCTTCTGTCTACACAGGAAACCAAGTAGTAGACTGGTGGCCTGCGTGATGATCACGTTACTCAGCTGAAATAAGGGCTCAAAGTGACTCAATCTACCCCTTCAAATGCCCAGGGGCATTCCTAATGATGAAGAGGGGAGGGAGGAGGGACGGAGAGGCGGTGCAAACCTAGGGCACAGACACTCTAGGCCACACCTATTTGACACAGGGTTTAAAAGTTGTTTTTTAGGACAATAACTGCATAACCTGCCAAACGGACCCAGGACAGATCTTGGATTGAAAGCAGCTATGCTACAGTACAAGTTCTGGGGGGGGGGGTCAGATTGTGGGTACAGAGTCGCTTCAACATGTATTGACTCAACTGAGCTGCTCCAATCTGCCTTTTAATGGTAGAAACACAGGTCGCACCGCAGTTACTGATTTGCTGGGCAGGACCTCCGGGAGCTTCAGATGCAGCTGGAGCATGGATCGGGTAAATTATGTTCCCGGTGGCAGGGGGTTATGACAATCTCGCTGCGAGTATGTAATCACATTGTAACTGACAGGAAAGGTATCCGCTGTCAGAGAACTCGCAGCGTGAAATCTGCTGCGAATATGGTATGTGTGAATCTAGCCTAAATATTCCTACGAACGCGCCTTCGCTGCCCATGTAAAAGTGTCAGGGATCAGCCCAGGAGCGGAAAAACACCCTTTACTTGGCTGATCACATATTGTGCCGCGTTAAAATCTATGGCTATTGGCCGCACCTTTCCCGGTGTACACAGGGGACGTGTGGCAGCCAGCAATATATTTAAATGGACGCACAAACTACGCAAGGATCGTTAGTGCGGCCCGGCAGTGTGACTGATTGTTCTTTCTGAAGGCAATGCAAATAAGCGCTGATCTTCCTCTCTATTTTCTTCCCCTGATAATACGCTCTCCCTGCTCTGATGATGATGATGGTGGTGTCCTGTCATTGGCCTCTGTAGGATCAGATGGTCATCAGCACCAAGGGCAGTAAATACCATTACTGGAGCAGATTGGAGGGCAGGCATTGGATGGGTGAGTAAGCTCTAGTTTAATATTTTGCTCACATAACACCCTGTGTAGACAGGTTTCTAATCACATGGGGATACCCCTTTAATGTATATGGCTACTGAGCTCTGCATATTGTAGCAGCACAAGCCCACCATTGCTCAATGGGAAAGCAGTGTACAGGGACCCCAGTCTTATGACCACAACTACAGCACAAACTACAAGCAATGAACAACATGAAGAGCAGACACAGCAGCTTTGTTACCTGCATCCTGCACCCAGTGCGCCCACATAACCTCTGCTGCTCCAGTGACAGGAAGGACGCGTCTGTCACAGGGCACCGTGCACACTGGGAACGCACCTCACACTCAGAATGCAGGTGGTAGCCTCTAGTGACACGTGACTACAGGCTGTCTGGGCACACCGCGTCTGTTTCCAGCACTGGACACTCGTACACCTCTGCTACCCACGTGTCCTCCTGGGGAAGTGCCTGAGAACGCAGCAATCACACAGCAGCTACGGAAGCCCGGAGGTGCCGAATTCCTCCGCTGAATATAGCTTTGACATTTGCAGGCAGGGATAGCATACCGTTGGTATAAGGTGTGTGTGGGGCCCGTGCGCTCTCCCGGGTTGGGTCTATGGTGGGACACATGTATAGTGACTGGCTCCCGGCTGGGGTTATAGTGTGCCGCCATTTCCGGGTCTCTCCCCTCCCTCTATAACAGGACGTTTCCGCCCGCTGCTCGGTGGAGGTGACCCTGGAGGCCGGGACGATGGCTGCTTGGCTCGGGCGGCTGTGGAGGGCAGCAAGTGCCGGCGGTGCTGTGTACAGAGCGGGCACCGTGCAGAGGGTGGCAGCAGCGAGCCAGGGTGAGAGCTCCGGGGCAACTGCTTGTATGGAGACCATTGCCTGTCCCCCATGGTGTACAGGGAGTGCCAGGCTGTGCCCCCCCCTAATACATGGTGTACAGGGAGTGCCAGGCTGTGCCCCCTAATACATGGTGTACAGGGGGTGCCAGGCTGTGCCCCCCCCCTAATACATGGTGTACAGGGAGTGCCAGGCTGTGCCCCCCCCTAATACATGGTGTACAGGGGGTGCCAGGCTGTGCCCCCCCCTAATACATGGTATACAGGGGGTGCCAGGCTGTGCCCCCCCCTAATACATGGTGTACAGGGAGTGCCAGGCTGTGCCCCCCCCTAATACATGGTGTACAGGGGGTGCCAGGCTGTGCCCCCCCCCCCTAATACATGGTATACAGGGGGTGCCAGGCTGTGCCCCCCCCTAATACATGGTGTACAGGGGGTGCCAGGCTGTGCCCCCCCCCTAATACATGGTGTACAGGGAGTGCCAGGCTGTGCCCCCCCCTAATACATGGTGTACAGGGAGTGCCAGGCTGTGCCCCCCCCCTAATACATGGTGTACAGGGGGTGCCAGGCTGTGTGCCCCTAATACATGGTATACAGGGAGTGCTAGGCTGTGCCCCCCCTAATACATGGTGTACAGGGGGTGCCAGGCTGTGCCCCCCCCCCCCTAATACATGGTATACAGGGATTGCTAGGCTGTGCCCCCCCCTAATACATGGTGTACAGGGAGTGCCAGGCTGTGCCCCCCCTAATACATGGTATACAGGGGGTGCCAGGCTGTGCCCCCCCCCAATACATGGTGTACAGGGAGTGCCAGGCTGTGTGCCCCTAATACATGGTGTACAGGGAGTGCCAGGCTGTGCCCCCCCCTAATACATGGTGTACAGGGAGTGCCAGGCTGTGCCCCCCCTAATACATGGTGTACAGGGGGTGCCAGGCTGTGCCGCCCCCCAATACATGGTGTACAGGGGGTGCCAGGCTGTGCCCCCCCCCCTAATACATGGTATACAGGGAGTGCTAGGCTGTGCCCCCCCCCCCCTAATACATGGTGTACAGGGAGTGCCAGGCTGTGCCCCCCCCTAATACATGGTATACAGGGGGTGCCAGGCTGTGCCCCCCCCAATACATGGTGTACAGGGAGTGCCAGGCTGTGTGCCCCTAATACATGGTATACAGGGGGTGCCAGGCTGTGCCCCCGTAATATATGGTATACAGCTGTTCCTCCTAATAAATGGTATGAAGTCAAAAGTTGTGGCATTACACGTTACTAAGGAATTGGCAGAGGGACCATAGCAGAGAATGGGACCATAAAACAATTATTCAGTGTGCAATTCTGTAAGGTCCATGCACTGTAAGGAGTGCTCTGGTGAAATGATTTTTCTTTTAAATCAACTGGTGTCAGAAAGTTATATAGATTTGTTATTTACTTCTTTTAAAAAATTTCAAGTCTCCCAGTACTGATTAGCTGCTGTATTTCCTGCAGGACGTGGTGTATTCTTTCCAGTCTGACAGTGCTCTATGCCGCCACCTCTGTCCATGACAGGAACTGTCCAGAGGTTTTCTATGGGGATTTGCTATGGACAGAGGTGGCGGCAGAGAACACTGTGTCAGATTGAAAAGACTACAGCACTTTCTGTAAGACATGCAGTAGCTGATAAGTATTGGAAGACTTGAGATTTTTTTTTTTAATATAAGCAAATTACAAAGCTATATAACTTTAAATTCCTAATTTTTTATTTTTTATTTTTTGCTGGAGCACTTTAATACTGGACCATAACTAACGAGAAATGCTGTAAAGTAAAAATAAGTTTTATGACAAAAAATTATGTATGATATTTTGCTTAGTAAAGGCCAAATTAGAAGGCCCGATGTGTGGTTAGTCAATCTGCTAGATTGGTGCTGGCTTACCAAGCCCTATTACATGGCTCAGTACTCATGCAGGCAGGGCGGCACTGGCATCGCTAGCAGTCCTTGCTTTGATCAGCTATTGGCCTGGCATCACCTATTACAGTGAGTGATGTGCAGCCGATGGCCAATGATTTTTTGACATGTTGAGAGACAGTGACGAGCCAACAAGGAAGCGTTTGTTCACTGATCTGCTGATCGCTGTCTCTATTACATGGGGAGATATCTGCCTGATTCAGCGGATAATCGCTCAGTGTAATGCGGCCTAAACTTCATGTTGGCTACAGAGTCATGGTTTAGGACCCATAGCCCATGTTATGGTTAAAGCAAACGTACTAGTTCTCTTAGCATCAGTGTCGGCACAGATATCTCGGTGGTGGGGTCCATATTTCAAAACGCCGCCCATTTCCCATAATCAACGTTGGTTTCTTCATGTGCACTTCAGCCCACTCTATGGAGTGGAGATGCCCCAGTGCCCCCAGTGTAGCGATATCCCCTCTGCTTGGTGATGTAGGCAGACTTGATGGTGGTGCGTCACTGAGGGAAGGGGATATTGTTACACTGGGGGTGCCGCTGAATAGAACGAGCCGATGTGTACATGAAGAAAACAGCACTGATGGCGGGAGCCAGGCCAGACCAATGGGGGAGATTTATCAAATATGGTGTAAAGTGAAACTGGCTCAGTTGCCCCTAGCAACCAATCAGATTCCACCTTTCATTTTCCAAAGAGTCTGTGAGGAATGAAAGGTGGAATCTGATTGGTTGCTAGGGGCAACAGAGCCAGTTTCACTTTACACCATGTTTGATAAATCTCCCCCTTTCTCTTTAAATAAATTGCTGTACACAGGAACACACAATGTTCTATTTATAGGTAGCCTCAGGCTAAGGTAAGTGCAGCATTGGGCTAGCGTAAAATAACATCTACATATCTATCTATATTATAAAAGCATGGGTCATGTGGCACATACCACTTTTAACCAGTCTCTGCTTGCAATGCAATGTACACTATTAACAACACCCCTCTGATATGTATCCTTCAGCCAACAACAAAGAGATCAAGTCCAGTCTCCAATAAGGCTAGGTTCACGCTACGTTTTTGATGCGTGTGTGCGCATCGGTTTTGATTCATTTTTCCATTGAATTCCATTTTTTTTTTTAAAAAAAAAGGATCAAATACGTTTTTGTGTACAATAAAAAAAGGATCAGTTTTTATAATGGAATTCAATGGAGAAACTGATCAAAACCGATGCACACATGTATCCGTTTTTTCCATTTTTTTTTTTTTTTTTTTTGTTAAAAAAACTGATTGCAAAACCGTAGTGTGAACCCAGCCTAATTTATCTATTCTTTATGGGGAGCTGTATGACACTGTACTAAAGTCCAGATGGGCAATATCCACGGCACCACCTTCATCCAGCACTTTTGTGACATAGTCGACGAAACCATTGAGATTAGTCTGATGTGATCGGCCCGCAGTAAAGCCATGCTGGTTTTGTATTTGGTTTGCTTGTGTTATAACTGAACACATACAAATCTTTTGTGCCTTTTTATCCTAGTCTTGAGTCGACAATGGCTTGTTGTCCGCAGCTTCTCTGCCAGCTATGGAACATCGGTCAATTATGAAGAACTGAAAGACTTGCTGAAGAAGGATGGAGTTGTACTCATAGATGTTCGAGAGCCATGGGAAATCAAGGAATATGGAATTATTAAGGGATCAATTCACATCCCATGTAAGTATTTGAAAGGGAATCAGTCTGTTCATATCATGCTCAGAGCTGCAAACATGGTCAGATAGCACTCCATTGCACTGATATGTATATCAACTATTTTGATATGTATCACCATACAGTATATTAACGTATATGCTTTTTTTTTTTTTTTATATTATTATCGTTTACTTAGTTGGGGATCTAGTGTCTGCACTTCAAATGACACCAAAGGATTTTGAGGAGAAATATAAGATGAAGTTGCCAGAGAAATCCAACACCTTAGTCTTTTCCTGTCTAGCAGGTATTCGAAGTGGCAAAGCTTTAGATGTAGCCACATCACTTGGTTATGATAGGTAAGTCCTTGTTCAGTTAAAAAAATAAAAAATAAATCTGTGAAATTATAAAAAGTGTCGCTATATGATCCCAGCCTTGAAGAAACTTGATAACCCTTATGTATCTGTGGTCCAGGGAAAGCTAGGACCAGTTGCATGGCACCCATTGATATCAGTGGTGTGTCTGTGTAGCACATGGATGCACTGTTTTCTGTAGGAGAAGACGTATTTACTGCAATGCTTTCCACCCTGCCTAATAGCAGTATGATTTCTCTTAGCCAGTTTGTAGCATGATGATATGTATAAACATTTTGGCATGTTTATGGCTTCTGCATAGAGAGATATTGCATCCTTTACAAGCGAATAGCTGTTTTACCTTAGGGGTGCTAACACACATGACCGATGCGCAGCACATCTGCAGCAGATTTGATGGTGCAGATTTGATGCTGTGTTCAGTTATTTACATCAAATCTGCACCATTGAAATGAATTAAAGGGGTAGTGCGGTCTAAAGGATTTTTTCACTAATTAAAACACACATTACAAAGTTATACAACATTGTAATGTGTGTTATTTAAGTGAATAGCCCCCTTCCCCATGTTTCCCCCTCTGCCAATAATTTCCCTTTTAGATGGCATTTAAGAGTTTCTTGCTCTTCTTAGTGATTTTTTTTTTTATATATTTTTTTTATGTTATGAAGTTATTAAAATATATGTATATATTTTTTTTTCTTTTTAGAGTTCATAACTACTCCGGAGGTTATCAGGATTGGGCAAAGCATGAGTTGCCAGGAAAACAATAATTAACTCTTTCACGTCAGCCATGTCCGCAATATCAATATGAACTATATCTTACAGCATACGATTGTTACAGAAAGACAATGTGAAATACTCCTCAGGGTATATTGTTCATCCTTCTTCCATCCACAAAAACAGGAATGTTTAAGAAAAAGAGAAATATTTTCCCAACTGGCATCCTTCTCCATTTTTGGTCATAACATGGTCAGAAAATCTGACTTTATAAAAATAGCTTCTATTTAGAATATTTAGAAATCCATTATACATATAGTGGGAGCTATATATTTACCACCAGGAATAGCATGAGATCCACTAAACTTCCATCTCCTCTATTATTATTATTTTTTTATGCTACTATAACACAGCTTGTGATCATCACATGTACCAGTCTCCATTCTCTGGAAGTAAGGAATGAATTATATAACCAGAAGACCCATTTGAGGCTGATATCCAGCATAGTGTTTTTCAGACTAGATGTTTGCTGGAAGTCAGCATATATTTTTCTACCTCGCCATTGTCTATATTTGGAGGGGGGGGGGTTTCAATTGGAAAAGATGGCTAAAAAAAAAATACAGCCAGAATTGCATTTACTAAAACACACCGCGGGGGAGGGGTGTAGATAAAAAACAAACCAAAAAAAAAGTACAACTGTCTGTCTTTTTGTTTTGTTTTTTGTTCTGTTTTGTGTTTGGTTTTCTAAAGAAACAAAAAAACAATCCTAGCACTTATTTTGTAAAATGCCGACTGGAGAAGATGGATGCAGCTATTGGCGTTTTGCAAAAGGGATCTTAATGTAATTTCAATACATCTCATTTTTAATTCTGAAGTAACAGTAGACTCACACAGGACGGATCCGCAGTGGATTTTACGCTTTTTTTTTTGGATTTTGTGCAGTGAAATCCGCTGAGGATCCCAAACTGTCTTTTTTAATGAGGTTACTTACTTGCAGCAGGATTGTCATCCTTCTGAAAGTCTGTAAATGCATGCTGCTGCCGCCCGCTGCTTAATTTACCTGGTCCGCACTTCAGCTGCATCTGTAGCTCACATAGGTCCCGCTCAGCCAATCAGTGCACGGCCCGAACTTGCAGCGTGAAATCCGCTGCAGAACCGTCCTGTGTGAGTCTACCCTATGAGGAAATATTATGCTTCTTTTTCCTTCTCAATCCACTTCTGACTCTGGGTGAAAAAACTGAATGACAAACTGCAACATACAATAAGGTCGCCCTAAAATTAGAGACGAGCGCAACTGGAGCATGGTTGAGTCCGATCGTTCGGTGTCTGAAAAAGTTGGATGCAGTCCTAGGTAGTCCTGGAAAACATGGATATAGCTATAGGCCATAGGCTATATCCTCCAGGACCCCCTATGGCTGCATGCTCCAGTATTCAAATGCCGAGTGATTGGACTCGACCATGCTCCATCTCTACTTAAAATGTGCTCTATATTACATTGGACCAGACTGTGGCATAGTTGCACCAATGATATATACCTCTTCTTTCAGTGTTTAGTTATGACTTTTTTCATTCCACTTTAAATGAAGAATGTTCTAAATAAACTTTTTGTAGCCGCATTCTCACAGTAACAGATTTTTCCAGGTTTTACCTGTCTGTTTAAAACTTTCTTGTTATTTGTGTATACACATGCTGCCGTATTATAGGCCAGGACAGGTTGATGAATCGCTATTGCTATTATTTTAGTTGCTTTACTTCTCTTTATTCTATTTGTAACAAAAATATGTTAAATGTTCACAGCTGTCTTTTCTGCTATACTGTACAATCATAATAAAAATAAAATGTGACTCTCTACTCCTGGATCAATATATGAAGCATTATTATACTTGAATTGGAATAATTTCTTTATTTAACAAAGTACCAAACTAGGCTGGAGTATCACCGGCTATATTACGGTGGCCATAGACCTTTAGTAACTGATGGTTGAACGATCGTTCGGCCATCGGTTAACATGTCCATATTGCCCATTCACAGGAACATTTGGCACGGCTGAGCGATCCTGTGCTTACTATGGGGACGGGTTAAACCGCAGCCAGAGAGCTCTGGATGCGGCTTATCTTTCCCAGAACAAAGGGGTCAGGCAGTTGTTGTTTTTTTTTTTTTTTTTGCTTCCATCTCATCCGACCCCCTATCTTCACCTATATCAACTCTTGGCGGTCAGGGGGACCTTTAGGAACTCGTCCGGCATTCTACCATAGGTGGGGACAGAATTGATCATTTTCCCAATGATATTTAACAAATCTATTGAAAATTCAGAACCATATAAACTTAATATTTAAACTAATATATTTAGCTGTGCATCAACATTCCTCAGCATTAAAATTGCAATACCAAGAAGGAAAATCACAGTACTTATGGATATGATAATGAGAAAAAAAATTGAAACAATATATTAACAAAAAAATCTCAATTTATTCAATATTGAGTATGAAAGCCATGCACAGAAATACACACATGTCTTGGCATGCTATTAATGAGGTTATTAAAGGGGCACAGCTACTTTCTTGCAAAAACAGCCCCACCCTGTGTTTGTGTTATTACAAGTCAGTGCAATTCACTTCAATGGAACTGAGCTGTAAGACCACACCGATACTGGGGACAAGAGTGGTGCTATCTTTAGAAAAAGAGACCCTGTTTTTCTAAGCTTGGACCCTTTAAAATGGGTATTCCATCAAAATTATATATTTTCTTAACATTTCTTTCACAATGTTATATAACTTTTTTTTACATTGACTGACAGTAGTAAGGGGCAACACTGTCCCTCTGCTGCCACCATTGGCTGTTTTGGGAACTGCAGGGCTGTGCAAGAGCTGGTCCCAGGGCATTCACGCATTCTGCAATTATACTCTGTGCACAGGCAATGTGCTACAGACCAGAATTATTTGGAACTCATTGCATCACGATCTGAAACTGTTTAAATCTTTGTGCTACTGTACAGCATTATCATTACAGTAGCGCAATGATTTAAACGGTTTCGGAGCTCCCAGCACCATCATGAATGATGATGATGGTGGGAGCTCCAAACTCCATTCCGTAGCACATAGGGGGAGATTTATCAAGCATAGTGTAAAGTAAAACTGTCTCAGTTGCCCCTAGCAACCAATCAGATTCCATCTTTTATTCTTCACAGGCTCTATGGAAAATGAAAGGTGGAATCTGATTGGTTGCTAGGGGCAACTGAGCCAGTTTCACTTTACACCATGTTTGATAAATCTTCCCCATAGTCCGTATTTACAAATTGTGTATGAATGTGTGAATGCCCCTGAAGTCAATGGAGCCCGACTCCTATCAGTCAGATCAGGCAGCCACCCATCCAGTAAAGTGACACGTACACCTGCTTGCTTCCTCTGGTTATAACTCAACATTGCAGAGCATCTCTGGACATGGAGCGCTCTTAAAGGAGAACTCTGGTGTTATACTTTTTTTTTTTTTTCTTAATAAACACACATTACGAAGTTATAGAACTTTGTAAAGTATGTTAATTAGCTATCTGGCCCCGATTTCCCCCCCCCCCCCCCCTCCATGTGATGCGACCCAGCCAGTGAAAGGGCCTTTTCTCTCCCATTCACTTCACTGGAAGCCGGAAGTGCGGGAGATCCAAAGATGGTGACCGGAGCTGATGAGGATGCAGCCGGCGGGAAATTCACTCAGCCATCCTCACCAGAAGGATGGTGAGTATGAAATGTATGTGTGTCAGTGTTTTGTTTGTTTTTAATAAAGTTGGTATTTATAGCAGTGACGCTTTAATGAAATCTTCCTTTAAGGACAACTCCGGCGAAAAATTTTTTTGGCTTATTTAACACACATTACAAAGTTATATAACTTTGTAATGTGGTTAAATACCCGGTCTGGCCCCCTTCCCCCACTTTCCGACTCCCGACCCCCCACCCCGGAAGTTAAAGAATGTATACATCACGGTCGTCACGGTCCTCTTCTCTGGTGTCGGGTGACGTCAGAGCTGGGGGGCGATCCGGGTCTTCTTCCTCTTTGGCGTCTTCATTGAGAGTGAATGGAAGAGAAAAGGCTGCTGGTGCACATGCGCACCAGCAGCCTTTTCATTGGCTGGAGCGCATCACATGGCTTCCAGCTTGCTCAGCCCTGATTGGCTGAGCTTGCTGGAAGCCATGTGATGCGCTCCAGCCAATGAAAAGGCTGCCGGTGCGCAAGCGCACTGGCAGCCTTTTCTCTCTCATGGACCCGGAAGCAAGAGACATCGCTGGACGGCGGATGCAGGTGACGGTGAGGCGGACGGCGGGCGAATGGAGTGGCGATCGTCACCGGAGGGATGGTGAGTATGGTGTCTGTGTGTGTCTGTTGTTTTTTTTTTTTTTGGGGGGGGGGGGGGGTCCTTTAAACTCCCATTTGCCATCTGATCTTGTATATTCTTGGAAAAGCATAGATTTCTACATTTCTGGGGCTATCGTCCCTTTAAAGACGTTTTCAGGTAATGCTTAGATTATTTTATTAACTAATCTTAACAAAACTTTCTGATATGTTTCACTTCCTCACCATTAGAGATAAACAAAAACGATTCGATAGAGTAGGTGTTCCATCAAATACTGCCGTATTCGAAAGATTCAAATTCAATCGAGTAGTGTGGCGAATACGTGGGAAACATTTGCAAGCCCTCCCATCGCAGTTGGCGCTTTTTTTAATCCAATCACCATGCAGGGAGGCTGTGAGGGACCCTGGGAGTACACACGCAGCGCGAAAACTGCGTCTACCCTCATTGGATGGCTGAACCACATGACCTCGAATCTTAAATAATTGGTTCCTGCCTCTTGACCACAGATGCGCTTTCAACCTAGTCAGGGAAAGATCTTGCAGCAGGGAGAGAGAGATTTTAATAGCGTTTTGGTTAGGCAGGCTTACTACAGAACCCAAAAGTCCTTTTCAGGGCTAATATCCAGCGAAAAAGTCATCTCTGGATCCAAATCTCTTCTCAGTGCTAAGAAATAGATGATATAACAGCAACAGCAGCAGGTGTATTCATTCCAGTACCCTGTGTGTACAAGTGACTTATAGTGTTCCGGGTTTAGCCCACTAAGGGCACGTTATACATATTGCTCCAGTAGCCCACTAAGGGCACTTGATATATACTGTTCCAGTAGCCCAGTAAAAGGCACGTGATATATACTGTTTCAGTAACGTTAGTACAGCATGACGCGTGATACGCACAAATAACATGACGTTCTACGGACGCACATTGGAATCATGTATGTAATGCTGCGCAAGAAATATTAAGAAAATGTGTGAACATTGCTGTAAACGTTCACAAATATTTTTTCCTTCGCAACTGCGGACAATGGCATTATACTGCGATTTTGGGGTGTTGGGTGCACCCAGGCATGCTCCCCCTAATGTCCCAGTGCGATGCCCTGACCCGTGAGGGTCACTTCGCAGTGCAGGTGTTGTGAGCGGGCAGGAACCGGGGCAGCTGCAGGGTATAGGCTTGTCACAGTATAGGGCCTGAGGATGGCACAGCTGAGGGACCGGTCTGCAGATACTGCGGTAGAATTGCTACTGGGCATGCGATTCTTCGCTGTACCTAGTCAGGGCACCAGTAAACGGACACCAATGCCAGGGTTCAGTAACAGCGGTGGTTACACTTTTATTGTAACTTAGGTAACTGGTAGCAACAGTCTCTTCCGGATGCAGCCGGGTATATAGCAGACTTATATAGACAGAGCTAAGGTGGTGCTGCATAGGCTGAGGTGAAACGTGCCGGATGATGGGAGTAGTAGTGAGAGAAGAATAGAGATGCTGGGTGGACTTAGAGTACTTGCGGTATGAATCTTGACTTGATGAAGAGATGAATAACAGGAACGACACCCAGATGAGAAGATACTCCAGGCACTTGAGCAGACGGACAGCCAGGATCTGTTACAGCAGAGCACCAGGTCCACTCTTCTGAAGGTGAAGAGAGACACAAACACACAACCTCCTTGCTTGGGAGCAGGGGCCGGAACTCAATAGAAAGGGGAAGTCACATGGTACTCCTGGCCAAAGCTCGACGGCCATTGGAGGAACCAAGGTTACAGGGCATGGTCACGTGATCCTCAGCCTTTGCATACCACTACACAGAGTTAAACACATATACAATATACATGAGCCTGAGAGTAATAGGGACTATATAGTCACAGTCCTTTTCAAAAGAGGCACTCTACTCTGAGGCTATCTCTGTGACCTTTTGCTTACTCAGAGGAGGAACATACACGAATAACCTTGATACTACTGGAATATAATACTAGAAATAAGTGCAATACTGACATAAGTGCAATGACAACCTGTTGATACCACATAATTGGACAAAAGTGCTTTAGGAAGGAATGGGTTAACTGTCTCTGCTAGGTAGAGTCTCTTTTAGGCAATTGAAACCATCGTCCATGTAAAAGGCTCTGGGACAGGCACTAGAGAACAGTTTTGTAATGGTGAGTGTCCATCCGCTCATGGCTGGTTAGTACAGGAAACTTGGTCAGGAGGACCAGGCACGAACCTTAAACGTTGTATAGCAAAACTTAGAACATCAACAGTCAAACAAAAAAACAGTTTAAGCACTTATTGGAAAGAGGCAGGAGGAACCTCATTAGGCCCCTTCTCTTTCTTCTGCTTCTTCTTCTCCCACGGATAATAGAAGCGTGGAGGGCCTGATGCAGAAGCATCGCTGGGGCCAGTAGTGACCACAATGCTAGGCGTTACCGTGATGAGAGGGGAAAGGATGGGAGCCACGTGGTATGTCACGGAGGTGGTCGAGCAGGCAGCTTTAGCCACATCAGCAGAGGCAGCAGAGCAGACTGCGGTGGTAGTGGACTCCGCAGCTCTGGAGGTAGCTTTTAGGGAGCCTAGGGGCTTGAAATCGTGCCAGTCCTCGTCCCAATCTTCAGAAGGAGTTGGCAGAAAGGGCCTCTGTACAGCCTTTGTAGGCCAGGTAACGGCAGCCCCCAGGGACCTTTTTGGGCTCCCACCAGGGTGTACTCCACGATTTCCCTGGGGGTGAGATTATTCAGATAGGCCGACTGGTACTCCCTCATGACAGCCCGGCGATTGACAAGCACCAGCAGGCCAGTATAAGAGTCCATCACTAAGCCGCAGTAGCGAAATTTGATGGGGCCAGGGGGGGCGGCCGCCCCCGGGCCCACTCTGGCAGGAGCCCACTGTGATCTCCAGAGATTTTTGACGCCGCTGCCCGCCGCCGCCCGCCATCGCCCGCGTACGGCCTTAGCACACCGCTGCGGGTACGTGCGCCGCCCTGGCCCGCCCACCTATCAATCACCTCTGGTGCCACGCTGTTCCGTCTCCCGCGCTCGCACCAGGTCAGTGCCGGACGGCCGCCTATGACTGCTGCTGCTGCCGCCCCCATTATAATGTGATGCCGATGCCCGCCGCCGCCCGCCATCACCTGCCATCGGATGGGTGAGTGCAGTGAGTGAACTGTGGTTGTGTACGGCCTCAGCGCACCGCTGCTGGTACGTGCACCGCCCTGGCCCGCCCATCTGTCAATCACCTCTGGCGCCGCGCTGTTCCGTCTCCCGCGCTCGCACCAGGTCAGTGTCGGACGGCCGCCTATGACTGCTGCTGCTGCACACAGGGACAGACAACCCAGCTGGTAAACAGGTGAAGGCTGACCTGGACATGTGGAAAACAGGGGGGGGGGGGAGGTACTGGACATGTGGAAACAGGGGGAGCTGGACATGTGGAAAACTGGGGGAGCTGGACATGTGGAAAACTGGGGGAGCTGGACATGTGGAAACTGGGGGAGCTGGACATGTGGAAACTGGGGGAGCTGGACATGTGGAAAACTAGGGGAACTGGACATGTGGAAAACTGGGGGAGCTGGACATGTGGAAACAGGGGGAGCTGGACATGTGGAAACAGGGGGAGCTGGACATGTGGAAAACTGGGGGAGCTGGACATGTGGAAAACTGGGGGAGCTGGACATGTAGAAAACTGGGGGAGCTGGACATGTGGAAAACTGGGGGAGTTGGACATGTGGAAACAGGGGGAGCTGGACATGTGGAAACAGAAGGAGCTGGACTTGTGGAAACAGGGGGAGCTGGACATGTGGAAAACTGGGGGAGCTGGACATGTGGAAACAGGGGGAGCTGGACATGTGGGAAACTGGAGGAGCTGGACATGTGGAAACAAAGGGAGCTGGACATGTGGAAACAGGGGGAGCTGGACATGTGGAAAACTGGGGGAGCTGGACATGTGGAAACAGAGGGAGCTGGACATGTGGAAACAGAGGGAGCTGGTGACAGTACAGTTCCGGGCACTGAAAGCTGGCACAACACAGTCTGTATCCTGTTTGTGACGCCAAAACTGCGATGCCCTGACCCATGAGGGTCACTTCGCAGTGCAGGTGTTGTGAGCGGGCAGGAACCGGGGCAGCTGCAGGGTATAGGCTTGTCACAGTATAGGGCCTGAGGATGGCACAGCTGAGGGACCGATCTGCAGATACTGCGGTAGAATTGCTACTGGGCATGCGATTCTTCGCTGTACCTAGCCAGAGCACCAGTAAAAGGACACCAATGCCAGGGTTCAGTAACAGCGGTGGTTACACTTTTATTGTAACTGAGGTAACTGGTAGCAACAGTCTCTTCCGGATGCAACCGGGTATATAGCAGACTTATATAGACAGAGCTAAGGTGGTGCTGCATAGGCTGAGGTGAAACGTGCCGGATGATGGGAGTAGTAGTGAGAGAAGAATAGAGATGCTGGGTGGATTTAGAGTACTTGCGGTATGAATCTTGACTTGATGAAGAGATGAATAACAGGAACGACACCCAGATGAGAAGATACTCCAGGCACTTGAGCAGACGGACAGCCAGGATCTGTTACAGCAGAGCACCAGGTCCACTCTTCTGAAGGTGAAGAGAGACACAAACACACAACCTCCTTGCTTGCCGATAACACTGATCAATGCTATGCCTATGGCATAGCAATCATCAGTGTAGAAATCAAACTAGTGTATGTACAAGTCCCCCAAAGGGACTTCAAATGTGTAAAAAAAAAAAAGTTAAAAACACTAACACACTACCCCAAAAACCCTCCCCCAATAAAAGTTGAAATAACCCCCCTATCCCATTATATAAATAAAACATAAAAAATAAATAAATAGATAAACATATAATATACCGTAGCGTGCGTAATTGTCCACTCTATTAAAATATAACAATCGTCATTGCGACCGGTAAACGGCATACACGAAAAGAGGGAAAAAAGTGCGCGGATTACTGATTTTATGTTACATTATATATTTTAAAAAATCAATAAAAAGTGATCAAAACGTCCGATCTTCACAAATATGGTATTAATAAAAACTAGAGATCATGGCGGAAAAAATGACACCCCATACAGCCCTGTAGTTGAAAAAATAAAACTGTTATAAGTGTCACAATAGGCCCATTTTATTAATATTTAATTGCCAAAAAAAAGGATTTCATAAAAAAAAATATATATAACATTAGAGAATCTGTGTAACCTGCATACGGTTGTGTTCGGACTGACCTATAGAGTAATAGTATCATGTCGCTTTTACCATATAGTGCATTACGTAGACACAGGAACCCCCCAAACGTTACCATATTGCATTCTTTTTTACGATTTCACCAATTTATATCTTCATAAATAATATATTTGGGATTCCATCATACATGTTATGGTAAAATTAATGACGCCATTACACAGTACAACTATTCCTGTAACAAACAAGCACTTACGTGGCCCTGTAGATAGAAAACTGAGAGTGCTAGAGCTCTTAGAAGGGGAGGAGGGAAAAACGAAAACACTAAGATAAAAATTTGCGCGGTCCACTGGGTCATTTTGGGCCTGGTCCTCAAAGGGTTAAGAAGTTGATGTAGCTGTAAATTAACTCTTTGTTGTCCTGTTTTGGTTCCTTATCTCCCTCCACCCCTCCTCTCTCCATAGAGAACAATGAAGACAGGCATTTTTTGGATAATAAACACAATTACAAAGTTTCTTAAAATCGCCTGTACTAATGAAAACCCCACTGCATACCTATTCCTCCACTCAGCTGAGAAGTGGCTACCATTGTATCCAGACTACATGAATCAGCCGCAGCTGCACAGTCTCCATTGCTAGTCTGACAATGTATCAGTGTGCAGTACAGGCTGTTCAGATGCAGAACATAGACTCCATACAATTGTTTCCACTTCTCAACTGAGAGAGTAACTAGCCATGTACAGATTTGCAGCTTGTAAAAGTAAACATGACATTCCAGACATGATTAAAAAATAAATACTATACAATGTGACTAGATCTGACATTTGTCATCCACAACCTAGCTCCCTTTACTAGAGATGAGCGAGTAGTGAAATATTCGACTTTCGAGAATTCAAATCGAATAGGCACTGAGATTTGACTATTCGAACAAATACTCAAACCCATTATAGTCTATGGGGAAAAAATGCTTGACACTTGGAAGTCAAAGTTCGACCACTTAGAGGTCACCACGTCCCCCATGAAACCTCCCTAAACTATGCTTACACCTCCGGAATGATACTGGGACATTAGGGGGAGCATGCCTGGGTGCACACAACACCCCAAAATTACAGTATAATGCCACTCTCCGCAGCTGCGAAGGAAAAATATTTGCGAACACTTTACAGCAATGTTCACACATTTCGTTCATATTTCTTGCGCAGCGTTACATACATGATTCCAATGTGCGTCTGTAGAGCGTCATGTTATTCACGCGTATCACGCATCATGCTGTACGAACGTTACTGGAACAGTATGTATGACGTGCCTTTTACTAGGCTACTGGCACAATAGGTATAAGGTTAACGTGCCCTTAGTGGGCTAAACCAGGGACACAATAAGTCACTTGTACACACAGGGTACTGGAATGAATACAGCTGCTGCTGCTGCTGTTATATCATCTATTTCTTAGCACTGAGAAGTGTTTTGGATGCAGACTCCAGAGATGACTTTTTCGCTGGATCTTAGCCCTGAAAAGGACTTTTGGGTTCAGTAGTAATCCTGTCTAACCAAAACGCTATTAAAACCTACAGTATGTCTCCCTGCTCGAAGAACTCTCCCTGACTAGGTTGAAAGCGCATCTGCGGTCGCGAGGCTGAAGTCAAGTCTTATATTTGAGGTCATGTGGTTCAGCCATCCAATGAGGGTAGACATCGTTTTCGCGCTGCGTGCGTACTCCCTGGGTCCCTCACGGCCTCCCTGCATGGTGATTGGATTAAAAAAGCGCCAAGTGCGATGAGAGGGCTTTGGAATGTTTGCCACGTATTCGACACACTACTCAATTGTATTCGAATCTGTTCACCAAACCTGCCCCCCCCCCACACCCCCGCTGTAACTATGGCAGCACTAGCATGGTGTATATAGTACAGGATAGTTATTGTCATGATGCCCTGATTTGTGCAAAATTGCCGTAAAAAAGCAGTGATTGTTTGCAAATCATGGCAGAACTGTATGCAGGGACAATACACCACTGAAAGTATCATTTTTTTAGGTGGTCATGGGCCCCCCAGGAGCTCAGGGTCCCGGGCTACAGCCCAAAAAGGACCTATTGTAATCCGCTACTGGCACCAACCAGGTTATATGAAAGTATTTGTTTATTGCTTGTACTGGTATATTTGCTTTAAAGGGGTTATCGAAATATGAAAATGCTCCCATACCTAGCTGGTCTTACTCACCAAGTCCCCCTGAGTATTTTGAGCCGTCTCTTGTCTTTCTGCTGCTGCCATTCCTGAGCTACAAGTTTTTCTAAAAGCCAATCTATAACCAAAATGGTGCCGGCCAGGAAACTACATTTCCCATCATGCATCTTCCTGATTGATCCATTGGTGTACTCACCCCCTTAGCTTTCTTTCCTGCCCACTGCTGTCATTACTGTTGCACAGTAAACACAGGAAAAAATTTTTTTACTGATTTTTCATCACATCACCCCAATATGTATTCCATACTAGCTGATGATGTAGCAGACCTAACATGCCCATGGTGCAGCTATGTGCTGCATAACAGGTATCTCTTTACAGGAGGGGTAGTGTAGGTTTAGATCTCTGCTTGCTGACTGTGTATAAAAACATTCTAGTTCCATCCAGACTCTAAGAACATCCATAACACTTACAATATACAGAGCGGAGACAAACAAGACAGGTATATATCCCTGCATTCACTGACAGCAAGCAGAGATAGAACTATAACGTTTTATATCATACAAACCTAGGCTCAGGGACACATGTAATTCTATGGAAGCAGCACATTCACAAGCAGTGATCAGGTACATGGAGATGATGTCTCCTGGGGGTCGGGTTACCAAGTCAATAGACAGCTAACCCAGCCCCCAGAGAGAAAATCACATGTCCTTTGTCTACAAAGGGAGGGGGGAGAGGGAGCTCAGCGTTGTCAGAGTGGACACAGATTTTAGACTTTCAGAGTGGGTAAGTATAAGGAAAAAAAACAGGGAAAGGGTACAAGATAGGTTATACGTTTATATTAGACATAGGGTGGTATTGGGAAGGGGGATTGTTTAGAAGATTGTTTTTGCTACCTGGATAACCCCTTTAAGGGCCCAACAAATGTGTAGGAATCTTGCCCAAACATTTACATTTGTTAATAAAATACATTGCAACTAGTTCCAATACATTGATTTACAACAACAAAAATAACGCACCAAAATTGGTAATTGGAATAAATGAAACATTGAAGGACAAGTGCCATGAAAAACTTTTTCCCAGTAATTGAAGCACATTACAAAGTTATATAACTCTGTAATATGCTTCAATCACCTATCTGCCTCCCTTCCCTGTCTTTTCCCCCCTGCCAGAAAGTGGCAGAAATTAGCAATTTACTTCTATAAAAAAAAAAAATTAATTCAAGTCTTCCAGTACTTATTAGCTGCTGTATGTCCTGCAGGAAGTGGTATCCTTTCCAGTCTGAAGAGCAGGAGAGGTTTTTTTATGGGAATTTGCTACTGCTCTGGACAGTTCCTGACATGGACAGAGGTGGCAACAGAGAGCACTTTGTCAGACTGGAAAGAATACACCACTTCCTGCAGGACATACAGCAGCTTATACGTTCTGGAGGACTTGAGATTTTTTTTTTTAATAGAAGTAAATTACAAATCTCTGGCATCGGTTATTTTTAAAGAACTATTTTTTGGGTGAACAACCCCTATAAGGTTTCTTTACCTGTTCCTCTGTGCCTGAGCATTGTTGGATCACTGTGTTCCTGAGCAAACATTTGTTCATGGGTTTGTTGTTCTATTCCTGAACCATGCCTGTTGCTCAAATTACCCCTGCTTGCTTCACCTTTCTGTACCGCCTGCCTCTCCCGTTGCCGACTTAGACTGTCTGACCTGCCTCAATGACCATGCAGCTGTCTCATCCATGGTACTGTACTATTGTCTAGGTAATTACATCCTGCACTAAGGGCCCTATTCCACCGGACGATTATCGTTAGCATAATCGTTAACGATTAACGATCTCAAACGACCGCTATTGCGAAAGACCTGAAAACGTTCACTCATTTCCATGGAACGATAATTGTTACTTATGATCGTAATTGCGATCGTTTCTTCTTCCGTATTTCTTCGCTATTGCGTTCGTATCTATTGCGAACGACCGAACGATGTCTTATTCAATGCGAACGATTTGCAAACGTTTTGCGAACGAGCAACGATAAAAATAGGTCCAGGTCTTATAAAGCGATCAACGATTTCTCGTTCGGTCGTTAATCGTTACTGCATTTCAACCGAACGATTATCGTTTAGATTCGAACGATTTAACGATAATCTGAACGATAATCGTCCGGTGGAATAGGGCCCTTAGCCTCTTCTCCCTGGTGAGGCCCAAGGCCAAACTGGTTTCAGTATCACAGCAGGTCCACATCTGCTGCCTGTTACAATGAGGTTACAATTGGGCTATGTCTTGTCGTGATGGTGTATTTTGATGTCACATTTGGGTGTTATGACATTGGGAATGTGAGTGGGAATTTTAATGCCATGGGGAGGGAGGTAATGTCAAACCTGGCCTCATGAAAATGTTTGGTGAAGGGAGTTGTTTTTTTTTTTTTTTTTTAAACAATTAGTCATTCCCTTTTCTTTATATACATACATATATTATATATAATTATATACACACACACACACACATATTATATATATATATATATATATATATATATATATATATATATATATATATATATATATATATATATATATATATATATAATTATATATATATATTATATAAAAAATAGCCAAACCTAAGGGTCCATTTACACAGAAAGATTATCTGACAGATTATCTGCCAAAGCCAGAAACAGACTCTGAACAGGGATCAGGTCATAAACAAAAGACTGAAATTTCTCCTCTTTTCAAATCCATTCCTGGCTTTGGCTTCAAATCTTTGGCAGATAATCTATCAGATAATCTTTTGTGTAAATGGACCCTTAAATGTAAGAAATAATTAACAACAAAGACCAATATATTACAATATCATTTAATCTTAATACATTTAGAAGATTACAGTCCAGATGGCCAAGACCTGGATATTGAATCTTGTCACCTAGCTGCAGGCAAAAAAAGAAAAAAAAAAAAAAAAATATGTGCAATTATTTCAGATCTGAAATCAAGGTTCAGCAACAGTGGTGCTCACATTTATAAATTCTTACTCGTGTAAAAAAAAAAAAAGTCCAACTAGGTTTAATCTTGCGATAGAGAAGCCAGAATGTGCAACCCACTGGTCATATTCAGGAAAGATGGTGTGTGATCACTATGGCAAATTCTTGATCCAGTTTGGCCCAGTAGTGGACAACTGCAGAATTTCACGACTGGTTGTAATTGGAGCTTTGGCTTCCATTTGGTCCTTGTTCCCCTTCACTGGGAAAGAAAAAAAAAATAAAATAAAAATAAAAAAACATATTAGAATACATGTCTGTATAGAGTTTAGAGATGAGAGTTTAAAAAAAAGAAAAAGCATATAAAAAAAATGTTGCAAATGATCATCAGAAACTGTTTCACATCTGTCAGTCCTGAAGAGAAGGCACACAGTGTACGAATCACAAGAACTTTTCCCACTTCAGAGAGAAGACCCCCACACTGGTAGGACCCCAATAAATCCACCAACAACGTTCAGCAATATATACAGAGTGTGATATGGGATAGTGGTCACGCCACTGAGTACCTTTATCTATTCTATGGTGGACGTTTCAGAGGACTGACTCCTCCTTCCTCATACTGTTCATAAAGAAAGAGGAG
Organism: Dendropsophus ebraccatus; assembly: GCF_027789765.1. NCBI lineage: Eukaryota > Metazoa > Chordata > Amphibia > Anura > Hylidae > Dendropsophus > Dendropsophus ebraccatus. Next base: position 32,457,083 of record NC_091459.1, read on the forward strand.
TCAATCCTCCGAAATGTCCGCAGGAGAGCCGGAAGGTTTGGACGTTGGGAAAACGTGTCACCCTGTGAAGGTTTTGTGTACGATGCACCCTGAAATAAACTTTCCTTGCATTGATGAATTGCGAGTATGCGTGTTCTCTAAAGAGGAGCGACACCATAGACTGGACTACAGCTGCTAGAGAAAGTGCACAGCCACCTTTCTGTTAAAGCCTAATGGTGCGTTAGAGATTTATCTGACAGATTGCTGAAGCCAAAGCCAGGAACGGATTTGAAAAAGAGGAGAAATCTCAGTCTTTTCTTTACGACCTGTTCCCTGTTTATATTCTGTTCCTGGCTTTGGCTTCAAAGATCTGTCAGATAAATCTCTCTGTGTAAACGCACCATAAGAAACAACCCTTATTTCTCCCAATATGTGGAACCTCCATCTATTGGGCATTCATAACATATCATACATTTCATGTAAAATATTAGAATCACAAAATAGTAGTTCTGGAAAACAACCCTAGTTTACAAACACTATAGCTGTAATGTAGGCAACAGCTTTTATCAGTAATCTTAATTTACCTGTTAGGTGGTGGCTTTGGTTTTGGCATTTTGCCAAGAATGGCCGCCATTTCTTTCCGCTCATCAAAATTTTTCCACTGTTCATAAAGCTTTAGAATAACTCTGATAATTTCTAAGATCTGTCAGGGGTAAAAATAAAATGGATAAACCAGAATTCTGAATGGGCAACCATGCAACAGACTTACAAAAAAAAATAAATAAATAAAATAATGCAGGAATAATAATATACACCTTTTCCATGTCTACGGAGAGTTCTGCAAACCATTGGCGTGCATCTTTCTGCTGAACAACACATGCCACGTGCAGGCAGGCTGGAAGAGAGTGGGCACTTTTATAACATATAACAATATACCAAGTGTGTTACATGTCACAGAAACATAGAAGATTGTCGGCAGAAAAAACAAAACAAAAAACAAGACACCTGGTCCATCTCCATCTAGTCTCCCCTATATAGTTTTCTATGGTTTATCTTCATCCCGGACATGTTTAAATTCATTTACTGTACATTTACCAACATCTGCTGGAAGTTTGTTCCCAGCATCTACTACTCCTGCAGTAAAGTATTGTATTAAAAAAAAATAATAATAATTCTGAATCTTATTTAGGCCTTCAAAATATTTAGGGCACAAACTCATTGGGCGGATCCACAGTGAGACTCTCTGCAAATCCCAGCCCTGTACCCACTATGGGCAGACAAACTCGCAGCAGGATGCACATATACGGCTGGGAGGTTAACAGGGCTGCGGACAAACTCGCAATGGGATGTGCATACTGCTGTGAGTTTGTCTGCCCATAGAAAGTACAGGGCAGGGATCCGCAGTGAGTCTCGCTGTGGATCTGCCCAGTGAGTTTGTACTCTTAAAAGGTTTTGATCATGTCCCCCTTTTCCTTCATACACACTTTAAAAAAAAAAAAAAAAAAAAAAAATTACAAAGTTACATAACTTAACTAATGTAATCTACCCTCCTCCCACCCCCCGAATACCCCTTTAAGCATCATACAAAAGCAAGATTACATAATAAATACAGTAAAGACAGTGGCCCTTAAACTTACCAAGAGCAATCATAAAAGGAGGATACAGCAGGCAAAGATCTGTCCTGTATGTGTCATTTACTATTCTCCTGGAGTAACAAAATAGATAAATGAACAACAATCTGCTAACACTATCATATTCAATATGTATCAATCAATATAAACCCAAAGAAAGTAAATAAGCAAAGAAAAACGACATATTATATTGAGGCAGACACTTAAAGGGGTTGTCCAGCGAAAATCTTTTTCTTTCAAATCAACTGGTGTCAGAAAGTTATATAGAATTGTAATTTACGCTTAATAAAAATTCTCAAGTCTTCCCATACTTATCAGCTGCTGTATGTCCTGCAGGAAGTGTTGTTTTATTTTCAGTCTGACACAGTGCTCTCTGCTGCTATCTCTGGCCGAGACAGGAACTCTGTATTGGTTTTCTATGAATCCCCATAGAAAACCTCTCCTGCTCTGGACAGTTCCTGTCTCGACCAGAGATGTCAGCAGAGAGCACTGTGTCAGACTGAAAGTAAAACATTTCCTGCAGGACATACAGCAGCTGATCAGTATGGGAAGACTTGAGATTTTATAATGTAAAATGTAAATGTCAAATCTATATAACTTTTAGACACCAGTTAATTTGAAAGTAAAAGATTTTCACTGGATAACCCCTTTAATACATGGAAAGGATAGGAATCCTAGCATTAGTTGACCAATATTTCGAGCCTAAATTAAAAGGCCTATCCGGCCAAATAAAAAAAACAAACAAAACAAAACTGGGCAGCAGGGGGAAGGGGGGCTGACAATTGAAACAAGGACCAATCACCCGTGCTGCCACTCCAAGTTTTCCACTGGTCTTTTCTATTCCCCAGTTTTGTGACAGCATGACACCACAGGAGCTGTCCCACATCAGTCACCGATTGGCTGAGCAACAACTACATGGATGGGGAATAGAGGAGAAAAGAAGCTTTGATGCAGCATCTGCGCTGGAGCGGGATGGGTGAGTGGCCCCTGTTTTATTATGTTTATAGCACCCCCCACTAACCAGCATGGACATAATCGTTAAACTACTCCATACATTACATCTTACTCATTACTCATCCCCACCCTGACTACAACTAAAAAAATAAGACCCAAGGGTCTGTTCACAAAAAGTAAAATTGGCGGAATTTCGCTGAGAAATCAGGCCGGTCTCAGTGTTGAAGAGTGTGTCTATGGGAGGGCTCGCATGCCTTGTACTTTCCACGGCTCTCCGCTCAGAGAACGGACATGGAGAGCGGAGGAAGAGGAGGCGCGAGCCCTCCCATAGACTCACTGTTCGACAGGGGGTATTCTGTGGTGAAGAGCTCTGCTAAAGTAATTCTGCCAATTTTGCTCAGTGTGAACAAGCACTTACTGAGATGCAGCATGAAATGTCAGTGGAACACATACAGACTTACTAGAAGTAGTAACTATGTAGCATTACCATGCTAGGGGGAGCAGCATGTCTTCTTGTCCCATATCTTGCACATATTGTAACAATGGTCTGTAGGGGTGATAAACTATCAAGCAACAATCCTGTAAACAAATGAGTAACAAAACGATAAGGGGCATAAAAAAAAACAAACAAAACCTTCTATTACTAAAAGGGATTTTTCCATCTGACAAAGTTATCCACAGGGTAGAAGATAACTAGCTGATCGTGTTGTGGGGTCCAGCTGCTTTGGCCCCCTCTATGATATTGGGAACTAAGCCCCAGTCAGCATGCACAACCTGCCACTCCATTCATTCTCTATAGGAGCTGCCAGAAACAAACAAACACTGCCGCTCCATTCTAATGGGAGACTGGAATCTCCGTTCTTATGATGACAGGGGGGCCAGCAGTTGGGTCCCCAAAGATCAGCTAGTTATCTCCTATCCTGTGGCTAGGGGATAACTTTCTCAGGTGGTAAAACCCTTTTAAATTACAAGTCAGTACCCAGTGTATATAACTTAAATTCACCACAGCTACATCTATTTTTTTAAGGTTGTAAAGAAGAGAAGAGAGAGAGGTTGAACCACTTACCATTAGTTCTAGTAGATAGAATTCACATTCCAGTATCTAAAAGAGTACAAATGAAAATTAGAAATGTCATTCCCACTTCTTCAATATGCTATACAGTGGTCTCTCAACATACAATATTTATTGGTTGCAGGACGACCATTGTATGTTGAGACCAAAACTCTATAGAAAACTGGTAATTGGTTCTAAATCCCCCAAAATGAGAAAAAAAAATAATATGAAAATTTAAAGGAAAATGAGCATCTAACTAATATGGATACAGCAAGTCCTTACATACAACAGTCAGAAAGAGCTACAAGAGACTCTAAATGTCTTTCTATGTAGGGGACTGGAGCATTTTCAGGGTTTTGTACAGATCAAACAGGGTCCCAGAAAAATATAATGAAGCCGCCCTTACCTGGTGCCCAAAGGAGCAACTCATTCTGGCACAGGTAAAGAGCAGCACAGGATATGTAGTATCACACTATACTCTGGAGAGGAGATACTAGACACACAGCAGTACAGGACATGTAGTATCACACTGTACTGTAGGGAGGAGATACTAGACATACACAGCAGTACAGGACATGTAGTATCACACTATACTCTGGATAGGAGATACTAGACACACAGGTGTACAGGACATGTAGTATCACACTGTACTGTAGGGAGGAGATACTAGTCACACACAGCAGTACAGGACATATAGTATCACACTGTACTGTAGGGAGGAGATACTAGACACACAGCAGTACAGGACATGTAGTATCACACTGTACTGTAGGGAGGAGATACTAGACATACACAGCAGTACAGGACATGTAGTATCACACTGTACTGTAGAGAGGAGATACTAGACACACAGCAGTGAAGGCACCTTACTAACCTTACTAACACTGGGGCTTTACCAGTAAAATGGCCACTTTCACTGGTCGATCAGCTAGTTTTTGTACATGTTCCGCAGATCCGGACTGTCTGTAGTATTGTATGTTATGTCTGGTCTCAAGTTACGATGGTCCAGAAAGGAACAATGTATGTTGAAAATATTGTATCTTGAGGCCATTGTAAGTTGAGGGATCACTGTATTGGGGCATATGGAGGTTACAGGGGCTATATATGAGCCATAGTGGACTAAAGCAAAAAGCAGCCGCATGAACAGGGACTGCATGCAAGAGTTATTTCTCATCTCTACTTTTACTGCTCTGGATCTCACATCTCTCTCTCATATAATTCACACATATGACTGTAGACATATAAAACAGCAAAATCAACAAGGCTTTTTCAGGCTGAAATGTCTGATAACGCACAATAGGCCATTAGTTGCTGAGCATTAGGGTACTATTACATGGAACGATAATCGGCTGAATTGGCCTGATTCGGCCGATTATCGCTCCGTGTAATAAATGCAACGATCAGCCGATGACAATGATCATCGGCTGATTGTTGATATAGGTTAGACCCTATTTTCGTCTGGCGCCGACCGCTGCGTGTAATAGCGGTGCGTGGCCGGCGACTAACGATATACATTACCTATCCACGTTCCAGGGCTGCTCCTGCCGTCCGCTTCTCCCGGGGTCCCGCGCGCGCTCTAGCTTCACAGAGGCCTGTCAGCTGATTGGCTGAGCGGCCTACCAGCTGACAGGCCGCTGTGAAGCTAGAGCGCGCGCGGGACCCCGGGAGAAGCGGACGGCAGGAGCAGCCCTGGAACGTGGATGGGTAATGTATGCCAGTTTAGCAAGGGCTGCAAGGATATCGGTAACAATGTCCTTGCAGCTCTTGTCAAACGATTATCGGGCCGTGTAATAGGCCCAGTAAACGAGCAACGATCTAGCAGATCGCTGCTCGTTTACAGGTATTATCGGGCCCTGCTCGGCCCGTGTAATACCACCCTAAGTGTTCTGACCCCATGGCAATCAGCTATTCAAGTGAAATGCTGCTACAGCTCATGCACAATAGACAGGGTTCCCTTGGTTGTGTGGGTTGGTTTACTGCAGTTTAGTTTCTATTCACTTCAAAGAGAGCTGAGCTGCAGTAACTTGGCACCACCACTATTCAATGATTACCATTTAATATTATGGATGCATTCACATGAAGCAGATTTTCTGCAACCGATTTTACACAATGATTGGCTTTGGTGCACAAACACTGCATTTTTTGCTGCATATGATCTGCACCAGATCGGCAGCAAATCCACAGCATGTGAACATGCCCTTAGATCAGTTGCAGAAAATGTGCAGAGTTTCTGCAAGAAAACAGATAAATGTATTTAAAATCAGTTGCAGATTAGATGCAGAAAATGTGCAGCAGATCTGCAGCGTGTGAATGTACCCTTAGGGTCTATGCACACTAAAACAGAAGTGTGATGTTTAAGAAAAAAAAAAAAAAAAAAAAAAAAAGGTTTCTGCCCACTTAGTACTTGTAGATGGGATATAGGCTCTACTTATAGCAGGTCATCCTTGTATCTGGGTGTGAATAAATGTACATCAGGCTAATTCTATGCTCAGAGAATAATGTGAAAATATGATTATCTACTTACATGATTCATCCTGTATGGAAACTCTTTAGGAAATGCATAAGAAAACCTAGTTTTTACTGAAAAAGAAGGATATGTTTATTGATAGGAAGAATTACTGATATGCACCAACAGTACTGTGAACCTCAGGGGTATAAAAATCCTATACATTTGTTATTTGCTCATGATGTTTGTGACAGCAGCATAGTAACCCCTCACTCTTCGTTCTTTTCAGACACTTGTGGTCCAGATAATTAGTGGAAAAAACACCAGGAACTGCAGGGCTGTCTAAGCTATGGTCCCTGCTCCTCTGCTCTGATCCAGAGGTGTTGCACATACAGCGCTACTGATACAAAGCAGATCCCCCTTCCTTCAAGTACTATATATTCCTATTAGAATATACAATACATGGGAGGAAGCTGGCTGTCAGTATTATGGTGTGCGCAGAAGCCTCTGCAAGGCAAACAGTAGAATATCAAATCAGCCATACTCCTCTCTAGCAGCGTTGGACATTTGCACATTGTACAAGCACAGTGTACGTGTGCCTGAAGCTGCTGGAATCTAAAGCCCCTATTACATGGGGCGACAGAAAAGAGCAAATAAGCGCTGTCAGCACTCGTTTGCTCCTCGTTTCCCACTCTCGGCTACTGCTGCTATTGAGGGCAGCGGCAGCAAGTGGGTAAGTGGGGGGGGGGGGGGGGGGGGGGGGGGGGGGAGGGGGACGCTGCCCAGGTGATCGCTAGATCGTACGGGCAGCCCATAGCAAATCGCAGCGGTCTGCTGCCCCCGCTCCTATTCACTTACTACTGCATCAAGGCTTCGCTTCCTGGATAACATGGTGATGTCACTTCCTGGATAACATGGTGATGTCATGACCAGACTCCCAGAGCTGTGCGGGCTGTGGCTGCTGGAGAGGATGATGGCAGAGGGACACTGAGGGACACAGGGCACTGGAGGGACACTGAGCATCCCCCTGCCATCATCCTCTCCAGCAGCCACAGCCCGCACAGCTCTGGGAGTCAGGCCGTGACGTCACCGTGTTATCCAGGAAGTGAAGCCTTGATGCAGTAGTAAGTGAAGGGAAAAAAGCACTTTATGTGCATCTCTTGTAATAAGTGTATATTGGTGATTTGTATAACTTTTGGGGTGCAATATAATATTTTTATAAAAAAATTTGCTGGATTCTTTAAAATTAAAAAGGGGTACTCCGGCCCTGCAGTATAATCTGTGTACGTCCGGGGAGGGGGTTGAAATAGACTTACCTCCCTGGTTCCAGCAGCGGCTCCCGGATCGCGCCGCCCCATACCCCCGTCCACTTCCTGGTTAGAGCTGCGGCTTGAGACGTGACGTCTCAAGGCAGCTCAACCATTCAGCGGTTGTAGCGGAGTCCCGCCTCGGCCGCTGAATGACTAAGCTGCCTTAATATGTCATGACTCATGCCGCAGCTCTAACCAGGAAGCGGCCGCGGGAACCGGGGAGGTAAGTCACCGCCGGCTTCTATTTCAACCCCCTCCCCTGCCGTACACAGATTATACTGCAGGGCCGGAGTACCCCTTTAAGCCAAATGGGCCGTCTGTGTTAGTCACAGACTCACAGGTTCTCAGCCAGGACTAAAGCTGCTCATGGGCTCCCATACCCCCTATTAAGGGGGTTGTACACCAAAAAAAATTTTCTTTCAAATCAACTGCTGCCATAAAGTGCCAGAGATTTATAATTTACTTCTATTAAAAAAATCTCAAGCCTTCCAGTACTTATCAGCTGCTGTATGCCCAACAGGAAGTTGTATTATTTCCAGTCTGGAGAGCAGGAGAGGTTTTCTATGGGGATTTGCTGCTGCTCTGGACAGTTCCTGACATGGACAGAGGAGGAAACAGAGAGCACTGTGTCAGACAGGAAAGAAAACACCACTTCCTGCAGGACACACAGCAGCTGACAAGTACTGGAAGACTTAAGATTTTTTAATAGAAGTGAATTACAAATCTCTGGCACTTTATGGCACCAGTTGATTTGAAAGAAAAAAAAAAATTGGTGAACAACCCCTTTAATTCTTCCCTAGACAATTCCTTTTCTGATCACCCCAGAATACTTACATACAGAAGTAGCAGCAGAGATTAACCTTGTGTTTGAAACAACACCAAATTCCTGGAACAGAAAATAAAACATTACTAGGAACAAGCTCAATGACTTCAGCTTGAGAAATCTTCAAATGAAGATGGTAACTAAAGAGCATACACTACGAATGCATGCCTGTTTTGTTTGTTTTTTTACTTGCCTTACCTCTACTTTGGATGCCAAAAAGACACAAGTTGGTGCCATTAATACAGGATCTATACTTTTTAAAGAATACCTGGGAAAGAAAGGATAAAAGCTTAGAAAACTTAACAGGAAGAGAAGTAATGTGGGTGACAGTAGTCACATATCACACTGAATCAATGTTTTCATGTATACATTATGTAAGCAAAATTAATTGGGCAAACAGAGGAGGCGGCATTAGTACCTGCTGCCTGATCTGGAGAGGGTGGGGACCCTGTGGCTCTGCATATATTGTGTAGTAGATGTACATGCCCGGGGGAAGAGCAGGGGGTACCGTATTTTCCGGCGTATAAGACGACTTCTTAGAAGTCAGGGGTCGTCTTAGACGCTGGGTATGGTCACCCCATATGGTGGGGGGGCTCAAAAATGGCCACATTCCCACCATATGGGGCGACCACAATAAAAACAAACAGTTTACTCACCTGGGGCTGTTCCCGGCCTCCGCGCGGGGGCCAGGAGGTGCACCGAGGCCAGGAACAGGCCCCAGGTGAGTTAACTGTTTGTTTGTTTTTTTATTTAGCTGCAGTTAACTGCGGTCAGGCAAGGGTTAAAATTTTCCGGCGAACCCCTGACAATCTTCTTGAAAGTCAGGGGTCGTCTTATACGCCGGAAAATACAGCATATAAAAGCTTAGCTGTGATTGTTTGCGATGGGAAAATTACACTAGAATAGGTCTTTATAAACCTCAGACTGAGGTCTCTATTACATGGGACAATTATTGTGCGAAAAATCGTTTTATCGTTCAAATTTAAACGATCATTTAGAGAGCATTCAGTCGATCGTAAAATTCTCACAATCGTTTGTGCGTCATTGATCGCATCTTGAGCTGAACCTAAAATCATTATTAGTTCGCTAATCATTCAGTGTAATTCCACATGTTCGTTCATTTGCTGAGATCAGAAATGAGTAAACACTCATAGTAACGATCATAACTAACGACTATTGTACTGTGCAATATAGTGAACGGTTTCAGGTAGCTCCCGTGTGCGATAGTTTAGCGTTAAAAAATTGTTTTGTCTAATAGGACCCTAAATGTCTATGGTCACTTTAAGACAAGATTATGTTCTGCTACAATAAAAGACACAAGAAGCAAACAAATAACAAAAAGCAGAACGAAGAGCAACTCAACTTACCGAGCATAGAACCTTTTAAAGTAAACAGTGGCGGTGGCTATGACTTGCTGTCGTAATTTAAGGTGTTCCCCTAAAGCTTGAATGACTGTAAATAAACATATAGGTTTTAAAATAAGTAAATTAAAAAAAAAATTATATATATATTTTTTTATTGGAGGCAGAGAGAGAACATTACATTCACATTACAGTGGGTAATTTCACATTTGTATAATGTTAGAAAAAGACATCCTAATAACCAATATAAATAACTCAATAAATGGAAAGCGTACCTATAATTTTAGGTGGTCATGTGCACAAGTAGAAAACCAATATTACTGTCCCTCAAATAACTCAGATGCCAGTCTTCGGGTGGTATTACACAGGCCGCTGGGGGCCCGATAATACCTGTAAACGAGCACGATCTGCTAGATCGTCGCTCGTTTACTGGACCTATTACACGGTTGTTAAACGGTTTAATGGTTTGGTAATCGTTAAACAAGGGCTGCAGGGACATCGTTACTGATGTCCTTGTAGCCCTTGCTTAACTATATACATTACCTATCCACGTTCCAGGGCTGCTGCTGCAATCTTCTCCACTGGTCCCGACTTCAGAGTGGCCTGTCAGCTGACAGGACGCTCAGCCAATTACAGGCCGGGACCGCCGCGGCCTGTGATTGGTGAAGAGCGTGCAGGACTCGGGGAGAAGACCGCAGCAGCAGCCCTGGAACGTGGAAAGGTAATGTATATAGTCAGTCGCCGGCCGCGCACCGCTATTACACATAGCGGTGTGCGGTCGGCGCCCGACGAAAATAGGTCAGAACCTATATCAATGATCAGCCGATGATCGTTGTCATCGGCTGATCGTTGTATTTATTACATGGAGCGATAATCGGACGATTCGGACGATTATCGTTCCGTGTAATAGGGCCCTTAGGTTAAAGGGGTTATCCAGCGCTACAATAACATGGCCACTTTTCCCCCTCTCTTGTCTCCAGTTCAGGTGTAGTTTGCAATTAAGCTCCATTTACTTCAATGGAACGGAGTTTGAAGCCACACACAATCTAGATATAAGAGAGGGGGAAAAGTGGCCATGTTTTGTAGCACTGGATAACCCCTTTAAAAGGAGCAACAAATTTACTGCTTGCTTCTCTTAATAAATTTGTCCCATCACATCTCTTGTGCATGGTCCATGCACCAAACACTGGGGTAAGTTATAAGAAGTCTGCAGCATACTGTATATAGTGTGTGTTACCAGGATATGAGCCAGTGAATCCTGCTGCCTAGAAAACATGGATACAGCCCTAGGAGACCTAACGCTGTATTCTGCCCTCTCACAGGCACCTTAGGCACCATTCAGATTGCTATTTTAGGTCTACATCAGGCTGTCCATCACCACAATATCAAAAAAGGATGGCGACGTACAGCCTGGCATGTTGCTGATGGGCCTATAGACTGGAAAGAACCCTGAGACTATGGCTAGACGATTTTCTAAATGTTTTTGCTTTCTGTAAATGACTCAAAAATATGGTCGACCTGTAAAAAAAAAAAAAAACAGGTATTCTCCTGTCCCAGGGTATGTTCACACTGAAATTTCAAGTGGAGGTCGCACACAAGAGTCCACTTGAAGTTCCTCCTGCCCCATGGACTCAATATTCTCAAGCTCAATCCGCTGTTCACCCAAAGAATTGACATAAGAAAGATTAGTGGAAATGTTTACCATTTGTGAAAAATATCTGCAGCTTCCAATACTCTTCCTCACTTAGGAATTTCAAATCTTTTTGTCGTTCCTTTAATAAATCCTGTTTATCCAATATCCATTGCAAACTGGGGGGGGAAAAAAAAAAGAAAAAAAAAAATTACTAAACATCAGAAAAGCAGTAAGTTCCACCCAAAATCATTTTAGCATTAATAGCATTAATTAATAGCCCGCTCATAGCTTTCTATCTACTTTCTAAAAGTAATTAATCATGGCTACTGCACCATTTTGCTGCTTTCTAGGTGGACTGACCCCCTCTGGAGGCATTAAATCATCTAAAATGAGTCCTCTCTGACTCGCTCCTTCTTCCTGGGCCCCTCCCTTCAGAGACATGGGTCACATGTCCTTTGCTGTGGGCCAGGCTGTAAGTGCTATACCGGCCCTGGGCGGATATGTAAGTGCTCACCCAGCCCACTGCAAAGAATGAGCACATCTCTGGATTCCACGTCTCTGGTGGGAAGGAGGACAGAAGAAGGAGCACCCAGACTGCCCACACAGGACCCATGTACATCTCCCCTGCCCAGGTTCTCAATCAACCAAACTGTCCTCTCATTCCCACCATCTCATCAATCACTCCCGTTGCCCACTGTCTTAACCCCCACCCCCGTACTCTCACCCAGCAGGCACATGGGAGCCACATCATAGAGGGGCTAGGGTTTCCTCCCTCTGGGGGTGGGTTGGCCCACCTCCAGTGCTTCAGCCCGGGCCTGATGGTACATTCCCTTTAAAAAGGGGCTTTGTATTTTTTTATGCCATAGCAGAATACCCCTTTAAGTTTTTACACCAAGTTGTGTCACGAGGAGCAGTATAACTATGAAGGACCACCAACCAAAACATAGAAACAATTATATTAGCCAGAGCAGGGAGGGGGCAGCATGCTTCTGCTCGGTGTCACCTCTGTAGCATTTGAGCTTATAAAGAAAAACATGCTTTCAGTTCTCTGCCAATGTTTATCTGTCCATGTCTGCAGCCCGATACCTGGCACAGAGCTGACAGATGATTCCCTAACACAGTATCTGCCATTGACCTGCCGTTAAAGGGTGGCAGCAGAGAACGGACTGTGTCAGACTAGAAAGAATACACCACTTCCTGCAGGACATACAGCAGCTGATAAGTACTGGAAGGCTGGAGATTTTTAAATAGAAGTAAATTACAAATCTATAGAACTTTCTGACACTAGTTGATCTGAAAGAAAAACATTTTTTGCCGGAGTTCCCCTTTAATGCTACAATCTATGCCTTGACCATAGCTGTGGCAGAATAAAGCTCACATGCAGAATAGCATAGTCAGGTGACCAAGCAGTGAGCAGCAGCTGCCCCTCAGGGATGGCTCCCATAGGAAGATAAGGGCTGCTCACACCAACGCCTACACAGCCCTCTATCACAGGGAACCTGGGCTTCTCTAGCTGTTACAAAACTACAACTCCCATCATGCCTGGGCAGCCAAAGCTAAAGCTTTGGCTGTCCAGGCATGATGGGAGTTGTAGTTTTGCAACAGCTGGAAAGCACAGTTCGTCTCCCGGGCACTGCCCACAAAGGAGGCCCGAGCTCCCGCACTAGGACTCCCGGCACTTACTAGTGAGAGCTCTGCCAGAAGTTCCCCGCCATGAACACGAAACCAGGAGCAAAGCACCAAAGCAGAGAGCGCCGGTCGTGACGTCACTGCAGGGGTCAGGCCGCCGTTCTGCGCCGACTGTAAACAGTCAAGAGCTGCTGCAAATGAATCCAGGAAGAGAGCCGGCGTGCAACCTGCAAAAGCCGCCGGCCGGAAACAGAATCACCTAGGAACCAATGTGTTAGGAGAGGTTTCCACCCCTTATAAATCATAGTCCTTGCTGCTTCGTGTTTCAGTTTCTTATATCCTCGAAGTATATACAGTGTCATCATACTGAACTGTCTCCTTCATCAGTGTGATGGCAGAATTAGAAAACTTTCTAGTATTTGTTTTTTTTTATAGAAATTTATTAATACATCTGTATCTGTTACAAACAACAAGGACAAATACAATTGACTCAGTTTCCCCGACTTTTACCCGAACATCAAGCTGTCTGCTCACAACCATTTTCTTTTTTCTTAGGGGTGCCACAACCAGCTTAAAGGCGTACTCCATAGAACTTTTTTTTTTCTTTCAAATCAACTCGTGTCAGAAAGTTATATGGGTTTGTAATTTCCTTCTATTTTAAAATCTCAAGTCTTCCCATACTTATCAGCTGCTGTATGCCCTACAGGACATGGTGTATCATTTGTCTGGCACAGTGCTCTCTGCTGCCACCTCTGTCAGGAACTGTCCAGAGCAGGAGAGTTTTTTTTTATTTATTTTTTTATTTGCTGCTGCTCTGGACAGTTCCTAACATGGACAGAGGTGGCAGCAGAGAGCACTGTGTCAGACTGGAAAGAATACACCACTTCCTGCAGGACATACAGCAGCTGGTAAGTACTGGAAGGCTGGGGATTTTTAAGTAGAAGTAAATTATAAATATAAACAGGCACATTATACATAATCCTTTGCGACTGTCCAAATAGCAGCATACTCCACTGTGATGTCACCCCCCTCCCACACACACACACACACACCCTCTATATAAGGTGATGGAGGCGGCCAGTCGGCTGTGTAAAGTGGAGAGCAGGTTCCCGCAGACAGAGCAGAGAGAGAAATACAGAGAGATAGGGACAGAGAGGAGGATGGATTGTGGGTGGTTTACTGTGGGAACAGTGAAGCCATTGTCTAGTATACCAAGTCACTGGGTGACTGTTGTACATTATACCAAGTCACTGGGTGCTGGGTGTGTATTATAGGAAGTCACTGGGTGCTGGGTGTGCATTATAGGAAGTCACTGGGTGCTGGGTGTGCATTATAGGAAGTCCCCGGGTGCTGGGTGTGCATTATAGGAAGTCACTGGGTGCTGGGTGTGTATTATAGGAAGTCACTGGGTGCTGGGTGTGCATTATAGGAAGTCACTGGGTGCTGGGTGTGTATTATACTAAGTCACTGGGTGCTGGGTGTGTATTATACTAAGTCACTGGGTGCTGGGTGTGTATTATAGGAAGTCACTGGGTGCTGGGTGTGCATTATAGGAAGTCACTGGGTGCTGGGTGTGTATTATAAGTGTGTATTATAGGAAGTCACTGGGTGCTGGGTGTGTATTATAGGAAGTCACTGGGTGCTGGGTGTGTATTATAGGAAGTCACTGGGTGCTGGGTGTGTATTATAGGAAGTCACTGGGTGCTGGGTGTGTATTATAGGAAGTCACTGGGTGCTGGGTGTGCATTATAGGAAGTCACTGGGGGCTGGGTGTGCATTATACCAAGTCACTGGGTGCTGGGTGTGCATTATACCAAGTCACTGGGTGCTGGGTGTGTATTATAGGAAGTCACTGGGTGCTGGCTGTGCATTATACCAAGTCACTGGGTGCTGGGTATGCATTATACTAAGTCACTGGGTGCTGGGTGTGCATTATGGGAAGTCACTGGGTGCTGGGTGTGCATTATACCAAGTCACTGGGTGCTGGATGTGTATTATAGGAAGTCACTGGGTGGTAGGTGTGCATTATAGGAAGTCACTGGGTGCTGGGTGTGCATTATAGGAAGTCACTGGGTGCTGGGTGTACATTATAGGAAGTCACTGGGTGCTGGGTGTGCATTATAAGAAGTCACTGGGTGCTGGGTGTGCATTATAGGAAGTCACTGGATGCTGGGTGTGCATTATACCAAGTCACTGGCTTCTGGGTGTGCATTATAGGAAGTCACTGGGTGCTGGGTGTACATTATAGGAAGTCACTGGGTGCTGGGTGTGCATTATAAGAAGTCACTGGGTGCTGGGTGTGCATTATAGGAAGTCACTGGATGCTGGGTGTGCATTATACCAAGTCACTGGCTTCTGGGTGTGCATTATAGGAAGTCACTGGGTGCTGGGTGTGTATTATACCAGTCACTGGCTGCTGGGTGTGCATTATAGGAAGTCACAGTGATCCACCAACGTCCACTACTGTCCATGGTGGAAATTGAATGACTGACAGGCTGATATTTTTTAAAAACTGACATTTTCCGATTTTGACACTGTCACAGCAACAGCTGTTGAAAAAAATCACTACACTGTAATAGTCCCACTATTGTAGCTACTATAGTTTGCCTGTTTTAATAAAAATTGGTTTGCATGCGATTCGTCAATATTTGCAAATTTGCACGAATATTCGCAAACTTCGCTCATCTCTAATAATAAAAATAATTCCCTATCTGATCTCTGTTCACAAATATGGAATGATCGGGTCATTGGCTTAGAGCAGAAAATTTAATCACCTGATGCTGCTAATTATGTATGGAGAAATACTAAAACTTAACTTTTATTGGACTTAACATAAAATCAGATATTTGCGCCCGCTGATAATGACAAAAAATACAGTGAAAAGGGGTTGACTGTAGTAACTTCCCTACCAGATTTCATAGGTTACAGAAAAAGGCCCAACGTGTTTCCAACATGTCAAAGAGACATGTCAAAAGTTTAGATCTGAATCTAAAATTATCGTTAATCGTTCGCTGTAATTCCACATTCGTTCGCTCAAGTTCTGCATTTTTTCACTAATCGTTCAGTGTAATTGCACATTGTTCATTGTTTTGCTGGGATCAGATGGAATAAACGATCATAGTAACGATCGCAATAACGAGCATCGTTCTGTGTAATAAGGTGAACGATTTCAGGTTAATGATAAACAATCTTGTTTGTGATCGTTAGTCGTTAAAAATCACCCCATGTAATAGGACCCTAACTCAGGGCGGAGAGTGGATGCTCTGCAGCTGTGGTCTTCTCCCGCCTCTATCTCCTGATCAGTACTGGTCTGAACACTCAGACCCGGACCGATCAAAACTTTTGATATGTCTCTATCACATGTCAAATGCTTTTTTAGAATGACAGGTACACTTTAAACACAACCCCAGGGCATTAGTGTCCTGTAGTAATGGATCTGCGCCCCCAGTAAGTGGGCAGTGCCAGGTATACGTATAACGAGTCCAAATCACGGCTGCTGTCAGAAGTCTGTGTGGTTCAACATGGACCAGGAAGTGAGAAACACAGAGCTGTGCAGGAGAACAGTCACAGGAACTTTTCTATAAAGGGGTGGATGGCTGAGTGTAAGTTAAGGGAGTTATCCAGCGAAAATCTTAATTGAAATCTTTCAAATCAACTGATATCAGAAAGTTATATAGATTTGTAAATTACTTAAAAAATCTCAAGTCTTCCCATACTTATTAGCTGCTGTATGTCATGCAGGAAATATTGTTTTATTTTCAGTCTGACACAGTGCTCTCTGCCGCGCGGCGACCCCGATCTGAACCGCCGCGGTCCCTGGCGCTGCGTGTAGCCCAGGGCCGCTGCTATTAGCGGGCACGGCCTGATTGCAGCCGAAAGCATCCGAGTGCCGATCTCATTGATCTTTGCTGTATAAGTATACAGCAAAGATCTCAATGAGAGATCAGTGCACTTATACTAGAAGTCCCCCAGGGGAAATAACCCTAACCCCAGGGGGGGCTTCTAGTATATGTGTAAAAAAAAAAAAAAAGTGTTGTTATTAGTAAAAAAAAAAAACCTCCCCTAATAAAAGTCTGAATCACCCCCCTTTTCCAAGGTTTTAAATAAAAGTAAATAAATAAATAAACATGTTTGCTATCGCCGCGTACGTAATTGCCCGAACTATTAATTAATCACATTCCTGATCTCGCACGGTAAATGGCGTAAGCGCAAAAAAATCCCAAAGAGCAAAATTGCCCATTTTTGGTCGCATCAAATCCAGAAAAAATGTAATAAAAAGCGATCAAAAAGTCGTATATGCGCAATCAAGGTACCGATAGAAAGTAAACATCATGGCGCAAAAAATTACACCTGACACAGCCCCATAGACCAAAGGATAAAAGCGCTATAAGCCTGGGAATGGTGAGATTTTAAGGAACGTATATTTGTTAACAATGATTTGAATTTTTTACAGGCCATCAGATACAATATAAGTTATACATGTTATTTATCATTGTAATCGTAACGACTTGAGGAACATGCATAACAAGTCAGTTTTACCCCAGGGCGAATGGCGTACACTGCGTAGACCCCACTATGCAGACCATGCCCCTCCCCCACTCCCCCTCCCACCCAGTACAGGGAGCTCTTAAACCAAAGCAATGCTGTTAAAACAAGTTTGAAAAACTGTGAGCTCTTCTTGCAAAACGCTCTTAATCCAAGTTACTCTTCAACCAAGGTACCACTGTACTTCTAAACACACATGAGCCACCAGATACTCGGCATGCTACAAAAGGTACCTGGCCCAAGACCTGAAAGGGGTAATCCAGCGAAAATCTTTTTCTTTCAAATCAACTGGTTAGATTTGTATTTTATTTCTTTTTAAAAATATCAAGTATTCCCATACTTATCAGCTGCTGTATGTCCTGCAGGAAATGTTGTTTTCTTTTCAGTCTGACTCAGTGCTCTCTGCTGCCACCTCTGTCCGAGAACTGTCCAGAGCAGGAGAGGTTTTCTATGGGGATTTGCTACTGCTTTGGACAGTTCCTGACGTGGACAGAAGTGGCAGCAGAGAGCACTGTGTCAGACTGAAAAGAAAACAACATTTCCTGCAGGACATACAGCAGCTGATAAGTATGGGCAGACTTGAGATTTTTAAATTGAAGTAAATTACAAATCTATATAACTTTCTGAAACCTGTTGATTTGAAAGAAAAAGATTTTCACTGGACAACCCCTTTAATCCTACAATAGAGGTATTAGAGTCACAGCATGTTTGATACATAGCGCTAACGATAAATTTGTGTTGCACAAGCATTGGAGAGCTGGATACTTGACTGAACACTTCATTCTGCTCTGATAAAGGTGGCCATATACCTTCAATAACTCATGGCCGAACAGTTCGCCCGCCACAGACACCTATTCAATTATTTTGTTTTACTCTTTTTATATTTTGTCCCTTGAAGGGATGTTTAAACAAAATATACCAAAAAAATGAAAAAGATTTCTGCAAGACAAATTAGAACCCTGACAGTATGTCAGCAATGCCAGCATATTGCTGGAGTTCTAATGTGTCTTGCAGAAACCTATTAGCTATTTTGCTTTGTTTTTTCTTTTAAACATCCCTTCAAGGGACAAAATATACAAAAATTAGAATGTAAAAATGTAATAGAGTAACCAGGATACCTCCATTCTGCCGAGCAGGGGGCACCTGGTTAAATGCGGATTTCCATGGGGCTTGTCACTCGAGATGAGCACGTGAGCATTGTAAAATGTCTGATTTGAGTAACAAGACCACAAACATTTTAGTGCTCGCTCAACACTAATGTAAGCAGTTGATGTGATGCAATGGCATATAATGCCACACTTGAGCCTCGATTGTGGTTTGAATTTAGCATCAAATTAATTTCTCATCGACTAGACCTGACCTGATTCATTGTAGTATTAGGCTATGTTCACACAATGCTTTTCAGCTCTGTTTAAAATGACGTCCGTTATTTTGAGTCTAAAATAACTGACGTCATTTAGCAGCCTGGCCTCCCCTTAGTGCAATGACGGCTGTTGGAACATTATTCTAGTTTGGAGTTACTAATTGCCCTTTGGTTGTGGCTTAATTGAAAAGTCCATTGAATTTAATAGTAAAAACTGAGAAAGAACGGTGACAAAAGTAAAACTGTGTGTGAACAACTAATAAAAAAGTCCGCTATTTGCAAAAGACGTCCAAAAATAATGATCATGTTCATTACTTTGACGTCCGCGGTAAAAACGTCCGCTATTCAATGCATTGTGCACATTGGACGTCCATCTTCCCATTGTCAGTTAAACCTCAGCAAAAACGGATGTTTTTTTAAATATCAAAAACGGCCACCTTTTCTCTATTTTTGACGCTGTGTGAACATAGCCTAACAAATGATATAAAGGGGACTTTATTATTTTATCTATAAATTATTCCATTCTATTTCTTCTAATGGGATAGGTCACTAGTCCATCAAACACACAACACCAGAATTTCAGGTTTTATCCCAGTGCTCATTTTATATATCCACTTGTTTTGCCTTTGAATAGTTTTTGTTCTTACCTGATACTGTGCAGTTATTTTCTAGTACAATGCCTTCTCATGCAGCATATTGAATTGAACTGTGTCAGGTATATTGCAGACACTCCAAACAGAGGAAACAGATTCTACCCTTCGCATTAGAATATGTGCTTCAATAGCTATTTATGGATTAATTCTGCTACAGGAATTTCTATGCATGAATACAGATGTTAGCGCATACAACAAGTCTTACTTTTAAAGGAAAAAAAGAATCCAAAAAGGATATTTAACCCTTTGGAGAGAAAGGCTATGTTCACACATCGTTTTTTCAGCTCCGTTTAAAATGACGTCCGTTATTTAAAGTCTAAAATGACGGGTGTTTGCACAATATTTTAGTTTGGAGTTACTAATTAATTGAAAAATCCATTGAATTTAATAGTAAAAACGGAGAAAGAACGGTGACAAAAGAAGAACTGTGTGTGAACAACTAATAAAAAACGTCCGCTATTTGCAAAAAACGTCCGAAAATAATGTTCATGTTTACTATTTTGACGTCCGCAGCAAAAACGTCTGTTTTTCAATGCATTGTGTGCATAGGACGTCCGTCTTCCCATTGACTTCAATGCAATTGCATTGAAGTCAGTTAAATTGCTGCAAAAACGGACGTTTTTTTAAATAGTGAAATCGGACGTTTTTTCTCCATTTTTGACGTTGTGTGAACATAGCCAAAAACTGTTGTTTTTTTTTTCATCTATTTTATTTTACCTTCACTCTGTAGGTCATAACATTTACGATGTCCAAATTACATAGCTTTTTTGTTTTACTACTTTAAAAAAATATATATATATTCTTATTTTCTTTTTTGTTTGTTTGTTTCTGTTCTTTTAAATATTATTTACTGTTTAGAGATTGGGTCCTCTCTTCCCGGTAGTTTGGATCTTCGTGTCTTGACTGGTCGGTTGGCCATCTTGGGGTTTACGTGGGTTTGCAGTTCGTCCCCGTTGTTGTATAACTATAGATTAAGGTTTAAGGCCTTTTGGATATTTTGCAGTTATGGATGGGGTCTACCCACATTGGCCCACAGTATACTTAAATGTCTTATATGAAGGGATCTGGTTAGACATTTTCTGAGGTGTTAAGTATTTATAGACATCACCTCTGCTCTGATACAATATCTCTCTGACTCCTTTGATAGATTTGTTAATTTCTATTGTGGGTTATCTTTCAAAGAGTTTTGTTTGTTTGAAGCGTGTTTTTATATTTGGTATTGTAATTATTCTGCTTTTTCAAAAAATAATAAAGAAAAAAAAAAAAAATATATATATATATATATATATATATATATATATATATATATATATATTAACCATCATCTGCGCTGTAAAATTTTTGACCATAACTGAAGGAAGAAGGCTTTTTTACGTAGGAAAATTTGAAATCTTTGCAGGAGATACATCATCATGGGAATTGTGAATATTTTCATCAAATTGCAGCGGCTCACCGAAGAAATAGAATTTGACAAAGTATCAATGTTCCCTTTGTACCAGAGGTCAGGAGAGGGAGAAATTAGGATACCTAGTATTGATGACGAAAACTATGGGTCCTATTACACAGAGTGATTTTTAACGATTAACGACTAACGATAAACGATTGCAAACGAGATTGTTTATCGTTAACCTGAAATCGTTCGCCATCTTACACAGAACGATGGTCATTAGTTACAATCGTTATTGCGATCATTACTATGATCGTTTATTCCTTCTGATCACAGCAAAACAATGAACAATGTGCAATTACACTGAACGATTAGTGAAAAAATGCAGAACTTGAGTGAACGAATGTGGAATTACAGCGAACGATTAGTGAACGACTGGCGATAATTTTAGGTTCAGATCTAAATCAACCATCAACGAAACGGGAAGGATTTTTCGATCATTGTCTGCAATTATACAGAACGATTATCGTTTAAATGTGAACGATGTCACGATTTTTCGCACAATAATCGCCCCATATAATAGGGGAGGATATGGCCTTAGCGTAATTGACCATTGAGGCTGGACACAAGATGCTAGGGGCTGTAGATTTAGATGGGTCTATCTTGAAATAGCATAGGTCATGGAAATGTGCAAAGACATCAGAAAGAATGGGTGAAGAGTAGAGATGAGCGAACCGGGTTCGGGTTCGGGTTCGAGTCGATCTGAACCCAAACGATCAGCATTTGATTAGTGGCGGCTGCTGAACTTGGATAAAGCTAATGACTATATCCATGTTTTCCACATAGCTTTAGGGTTTTATCCAACTTCAGCAGCCACCGCTAATCAAATGCCGAAAGTTCGGGTTCGGATGGACTCGAGCATGCTCAAGGTTCGCTCATCTCTAGTGAAGAGATATTTGAGTTTGAGGTAGTGATCAATAAGGCTAGGGTGACATCTTGTTTTCTGCCCCATGCTAAGCTATACATCAGAAACCTAAGAAAAAAGCATGCTGGTGCTTAGCTCAACATGTTGCCAATGGCCCTGTTGACTTGAATGGGCAGGACGTAGTTGTTTTGTAACTACTTTCTGTCCATTTTCTGGACATATAGGGTGTAAAGTGAAACTGGCTCGGTTGCCCCTAGCAACCAATCAGATTCCACCTTTCATTCCTCACAGACTCTTTGGAAAATGAAAGGTGGAATCTGATTGGTTGCTAGGGGCAACTGAGCAAGTTTCACTTTATACCATGTATAATAAATATCCCCCATACTTTTTTTGTGCAGGAATCAAAAGTGTGGTCTGCCCCAAAAGTGGTATACATCCAGGAAATGGACAGAAAGTAGTCATACAATGGTCGTTGTTAGCACTTATCAATATGTATTTGGTACATAGCCTGAGGATGTTATTTGTACCTTGGGACAAACCCAGTTTGTTCAGTGTGAATCAGGGAGGGTAAGATATGTTTCAGTTGATTCACCAATAGTTTAAAGGGGTATTCTGTCAAAAAGAAACATTGAAATCAACTGGTGTCAGAAAGCTATATTGATTTGTAATTTATTTCTATTTAAAAATCTCAAGTCCTCCAGTACTTATCAGCTGCTATATGTCCTGCAGAAAGAGGAGTGTTCTTTTCAGTATCAAATGGTTCTCTCTGCTGCCACCTTTGTTCATGTCAGGAACTGTCCAAAGAAGTTTTCTATGGGGATTTGCTACAGCTATGGACAGTTCCTGACATGGACAGAGGTGGCAACAGAGAGCAGCATGTCAGACTGGAAAAAATACACCACTTCCTACAGAACATACAGTAGCTGATAAGTACTGGAAGACTTGAGATTTTTAAATAAAAGTAAATTACGGATCTATATAACCAATGTAAATGTCACATGTTTACATGGCTAATGTATCTTTACCGATTGCTACTACTCTTAAAGGGGTATTCCCCCCAAAATAATTTTTGCATTAATAATAACATTGCATTGCATTAATGCTCACCCGTAGCTTTCCACCTTTCCAATATAAATTTATTACGGATTCTGCACAGTTTTGCTGTTATCTAGGTGCCCCCACCCCCACGGATTGCAGAGAATCTTCAGCTCTCAGTCCACTCCGACACGCTCCCTGCTCCTGGCCCCCACCCTCCGAGACGGCATCACGTGTCCTCCTTCTCTTCAATGGGCTGGGTTAGCACTTCTAACCCAGCACACTGAAGAGAGGGAGGGCACTGAGACAGTGACAGCTGCTGCTGCTAAGCACTGTCACCCTCTCTGACAGCAGATTGTACCCAGCCCCAAGCTCACCCCACTGTGTGCCCCCCCCCATCCCTCCCTCAGTAGAGGCCGTGGCGGCTTTCGCCCGCCGCTCACCCCGGTGCTCCTGTGCACCTGCAGCTGCGCCCGCCCGCCGCTCACCCGCCCGCCGTCTCCTGTGTGTGATCTCCCGGTGGCCGCCCGCCCCCTGCTCACCGCTCACCCGGGAGCTCCTGCAGCGGCGGCGCCCGCCGCTCCTGTGCACCTGCGGCGCCTGTGGTCGCCCGCCCCCGCCACTCACCGCCGGGGGCCGGCCGCCCCCCCCCCCCCCCCCAGGAGCTCCTGCGGCGGCGCCCGCCCGGTGCTCCTGTGCGTGATCTCCCGGTGGCAGCCCGTTCAGAGCTTACCCGGCCCCGCAGCCGCCACCCGCCCGGGGACTTGCTGAGTAAGAATAGCTAGGTTTGGGAGCATTTCATTTTTTTAGCTTTCTGTAACTCCCTTCCTCATTTTATTGAAAAGGTAATAATAGCATAATTAAAAAAAAAAAAAGGAATCTATATAACCAGTTGATTTAAAAGAAAATGACAAATTTGTAGGGAATAGAGTCCACAGGTGTCAAACTCTAGCTTTGGCTCTCCAGGCATGATGGGAGTTGTAGTTTTGCAACAGCTGGAGGGCCTGAGTTTGACACCCCTAAACCATAGACACATAATATATTGTGGTATTCTGCAGATAAGAATACATTGATCTTATTATAGTTTTCCTATTACTTTTCTATTTCTATTCTCTTCCCTGAGAATGGGTTAAACAACAAGTGAGTGTTTCAGTACTAGACTGGAAACCATGGAGAGTCAGGGACTGGGACCAGCATATCGCAGGGACCTCCTCTCCATCTGCCTGTGTGTGTTTTCCCTCTGGCTCCTGACATCAGCTGCAGCATACTACTGAACATACCTATGGCACATTTGCAATCCTGCAGGGACCGAAAAACAATGAATGAAGCCTCAAGACCCATAATTTTTATACTCCAAGGAATATCAGCCCTCCGTTAAAGTATTTCTAAATTCATCGTGATTTTTATGACTTTTCTGTAAATTTAACTAGAGCTAAATATGTCACTTTAACTATTTCGCTGCTAAGCCAGAAATCCTATTAGAGTGAATTCCAGCACAAAAATGCTGCTGTCTTCCTTATACAGTACATTGACAGACATATTGGGGGGCACTTGTAAAATGTACGACAGGGGCATACGCCAGGGAGAAATCGCAGATTTGCCCCTTCTCCCTGGCATACTTTGTACAGGTGAACAATGCCTATTGTTCTATGGGATCCCGGCCGGAGCGTATACACATCGGCCGGGATCCTGCACGGGGCCGCAAATAACTGACATGTCAGTCTTCTGCAGCCGCAATTCAATGAATTGCGGCCGTAGGAAACCCTGTCAGTTCACACAGTGAAACGGGGATTCCATAGAAGACTGAGCAACATATCTTTTCGTAAAAAGTACGGCCGTTGTTGCTGATTGCACTTTGTACTTTTACAAAAAGATAAGTTGTGTGAACATAGCCTAATAGTGCAAACTTAAGGCCCATAGGTGTTGACCCGCAGCTACGGACAGGACTATGGATGTGCATCCAACATGTCTTCTTCTTCATTAACAATAGGGGATCCATGTTGCAAATGCAGGTATTATGGTTTGGCAGTATTATTTGTGGCATGCATCCCAGCCTCAACACGGATAGGTGTGTATTGAGCCATAGCAATAATTGGGTCTGCATTCTGTCTGTATTTGTTATTGAATATGTGGGGCACATGAAGGGTTTTTGTCCCAAAAATTCTGCAAAAAGAAATTCAGGTATGTTGATGATGATTGCATACCATAGTGGACATATGGGTCCATAATAACCTTCAGAGTCTCTGTATGCCACCATAAAGTGACAGGGCACACAGATCGCCAAGTGCATAATCCCCTAGAAAGTCTTTCAAGCAATCCTTCATGTAGTAACCTAATACCAAGAAGGTTTCATTGGCTAAATGTCACATACAAAGCAGGCTTGTTAGCCAACCCACTCCCATGAGGTTTTAGAGTATTTGGTTAGAAGACAAAATGCATTCACCTATGAAGCATTTGTTACAGCCTGATGGATCTGATTGGCACAAAGACGTGACAGCCCTGCCTGCTCCACATGACTGCACTGGCATAGTACTGCTTCTACTGCATTCCTGGTACACCCATCTCACATAGCCCAATTACAGTGATATTATAGGCAGGGGACACTAGTGGTGCATCTCTAGCCAAAGGTTGGCAAGCTAACTGCCTCTGAATGGCTGATATATATATATATATATATATATATATATATATATAATTTTAAGAAACTCTGTAATAGGTTTTATTATACAAAAGAGTTTCCTTCTGTACTCAAAAAGCTGTTTTGCAACCTCTCCCTGAAGTGAGTAGGGATTGAGGGGGATGAGTGAGCACAGAGAGGAGAAAAGGCAGCCCTGCAAAACACATCATCCTGCAATCTTCTTTCACCAAATTCTCAGACTAGCAGTGACCTTTCTGACCAGTGAATCCAGCGTTTTATGTGCCCAGACTGTCTCCAAACTGTACAGCTGCTTGTCTCCTCTTCTTTCTCACTCATCCCCCTCGGCCCTCCCCTCACCATAGGATATAATGGACACAGCAGAATCCAATTTCGCTTTGCTCCTCTGTAATGAAGTGGTGAGAAGAAAAAAGTACCTGGGTAGGTATCCTGGCGCTGCCAAAAATTCATTGACACCAAGTGGAGTATAAAACATAAAATGGCTGATTTATTGTATAAAATCAGTAAAAATGTACATAAAATAAGCAATACTAATAATACAAGTATTATATAAGTATAATATCTATACTTTTAATTCACACATTTTCATGTAACAGGATTACACGAGGTGCCATCCTCCTGGATCCTTTTTTCCTCTTGTCTTACCTCTGTAATGAAGACGGCTTTGCCCGATAAGGCACAGATAAGAAGTGAGGTCGGAAGGCTGCAAAGCTTTTTGAGTACAGAAAGATGCTCTTTGTCTAATGAAACCTATTACTAAGCTTCTTAAGAATTGCTTGTACTATTTACACTTGTACAGTTACACTTTAAGTATAGCTACATGATTTTGCCGGTAAAACATGGGCACATTGTTTGGAATAAACACTTTGATGGAATAAAACACTTTTCTATTTCACCAGCACAGTGTGCTGCATTGATATTTGAGAGCGTTTCGCAAGAAGAGCTCACAGTTTTTCAAAGTTTTCATTGTAACTTGGTGTAAGAGCATTGCTTTGGTATAAGAG
This sequence comes from Dendropsophus ebraccatus, assembly GCF_027789765.1. Lineage (NCBI taxonomy): Eukaryota > Metazoa > Chordata > Amphibia > Anura > Hylidae > Dendropsophus > Dendropsophus ebraccatus. The sequence continues at coordinate 32,483,471 of NC_091459.1, forward strand.
CTCCCTGTACTGGGTGGGAGTGGGGGAGGGGCATGGTCTGCATAGAGGGGTCTACAGCACTGTACTCTGACCCAGGAAGTCTCCCTCACCTTCCAAATCATAGAAGATCCACTTCAGGCTGGGGCTTGCATCAGGGAACAGGACTGTGGAGGCAATCTCTCCATAGCTGTAACCCCTCTCTCCCCGGACAGAGAGTGCTGCATGTATGTGCTCACATCTGTCCTGCTCATTCCTTTATGTTCCCTGCAGTCTCTGTCAGCCCCTTGTGTTTCCCATCCTCTCTATTACTGTACAGTAACTTATAATATCACATATTCTGCTGTTTCTTATTATTTGGTTCATCAGTTCTACATGTTATTCAGAATAAAAAAAAAAATCATTATTTTTGGGGTGTGGAACCAGTTGTCTGCATTGTCTGCAGTCGTTCACTTTTATTTTTACTTTCCATCCGATAATCAGCATCTGCCAGAGAAACATTTTCGGTTCCTTGCTCCAGCACACACAGTAAGTAGGTCCCCTCTGTGCCCCCATATAGAAAGTGGGTTCTAACCCCCTCCCTCATAGTTAGTTTCCCCCTGGTAGTTAGCTCCCCATTTAGGCATCCCCCTATAGTGTATCCCTGCTGGTAGTCTGCAACTAGTAGTTTTATAACCCCTGACACCCCCCCCCCCCCCATTGTAATAATTATCCCTCTTCTGCGCCTCTACAAGTAAAGTCTCTTGTTTGCCGCAGCACTAGGGGAGGGCAGAATGCTGTCTGCGGGCACAAGAGTTATTGGCAGGGCGGGGAGCCTGTGGCTCCTCACTCTGTCAATGACAGTGCCACATCATTTAACAATGTGTGCTCCTTACGAGTGCTCACAGTTAAAGAGCCAGGTACAGCAAGATGGCCTGGTGGGCCCTAGTTTACTGGAAGTTGTTGCTGGCTCTGCTGTCACTTCTCTTACAGCAGGAGGTTCCACCTGAGCCAGGCAGAGCCAGAGGCAAGAGTGCCCCCTTAACTAGCGCAACTGCACAGGTTGCAAAACCCAAAGGCCAGCCCTAGCTATAGGAATATAGTTTAAAGGGGTTATCCAGGCTTACAAAAAAAACGTGGCTGCTTTCTGCCAGAAACAGCTCCTCTCTTATCCTCAGTTTGGGTGTGGTTTTGCAGCTCAAGTCCATTAAAATGAATAAAGATGAATTGTAATACCACACACAACCTGAGAACAGGGGTGCTGCTGTGTATAGCTATAGGCTATGTTCACATTATGTAAGAGACCGGCCGTTTTGTGACGGAACGGCCGGTCTCTGAAAAGATCATCCCGGTCGGTACTGCAGTACCGGCTAGAAGGTCCTTGGCACCGCTGAGTTCTGATACAGGTGCATCCGTGCGCACCCGCATCAGAACTCTCCACTGCACGCTATGGAGCGTTGGGCCATAGCCGTTCACTCCACAGTGTGCACTGAGAGGGTT